>NW_006408622.1:10615768-10618133 GCF_000296735.1 Chrysochloris asiatica
TGTAATCATTGCAATGAAATGATGAGTGTAAAACCAATGTTCTCCCATGTAAACTATCACTCAATTCATAATAAAAACTTCAACAACAACCAAAAATGCCTGTCAGACTATCAGGAAGGCTAAAATAAAAAGGCAGACAATATCAAGTGGTAACCAAGAATGTGAAGCAAATTATTTTCCCGTACATTGCAGGAGGAGGAAATGCAAACAGTTTGACATGATCTTCAAAATTATGCATGTCTCAACAATCCTGGGAATTTACTTTAGAGAAGAAATCCTTATGTTCACACGAAAACCTTTGCACCAATACTTGCTGCCGCTCTTTTGATGATTGCCCAATGTAGAGAAACAGGTAGGCTCTTGTGAGACTGGAAATAGCTGTGTTCTGCTTGCTACTAGCTCACTTCCGCTTGCTAAGTCACTTTATGTAACATTTGCTAGGGTGATCTTGGAAGTTCAGGACACAGACACTGTGACACACCTTTGTTGGCTAAACCTGTAAAAGCCCCTGCCTCCTTCGGGAAGGTGTAGAGACTCAGCTTGCTTGCCATCACCCAGGATTTTGTTTTTGTTACTAAGCCTTTAATAAACTCCTATATTACCAAAGAGCTCTGGTAGCGTAGTGGTTATGAATCAGGCTGTGAACCTTAAGGTCAGCAGTTCGAAACTACCAGCTGTTCCGTGGGAGAAAGATGGCGTTTTCTACTCCTGTGAAGATTTACAGCCTCGAAAATCCCTGTACAGGATTGCTATGAATAGGCACCTACTCCATGGCACATAACAACAACAACAACACCTACAACAACAGCAATATCACCATCAGGGAGTTGTCAGTCCACTCCTTCTACCTCTCAGCACCTTAGGGCAGATTTCCAGTAACTGTTCCATTTCCAGACACTCAAACTGGAAACAACCCAAATGTCCTTCAGTGGGTGGATGGATAAATAAACTATGGTACATCCATACCACGTAATACTATTTATCAACAAAAGGGAATGAACAAGTTATGGATAGTCCCACTGATCTGAATGAATCTCATGGGCATTATGCTGAGTGAAAGCAGCCACTATCAATAGTTACATATGGTGTGGTGTCATTAATGTGACATTCTTGAAAAAATAAAACCACAGTGATGGGGTCTAGATCTGTGATTGTCAGCTGTCAGTGATGATGGGAAGGATGTCTGTGCAAAAATTTATAGAAACATACACCTCTTCTGAAAACAGTCGATTCTACTATATGATGATTCTGAGAAAAAGGAATGGCATCTGAGTTTCCAGCACGGGTGAATAGATAGATGTGTTACCTTTGGCAGAGGTGAAATAGGTCGGATGGTGGAGCCAGGTTTGGAGGAGGAGATGTCTCTGTGCACAGGTGGATAAACAAAAGTCTGGGTGTATAGCAAGAGCAAAAGAAGATGGCAGGGGTGAGCCTGAGGAACAGCAGCTTAACTGAGCCCGGTGCAAGAGGGGGGTTCAGATAGAGAGATTCCGAGCAAGCACAATCCTAGGAAGTCCCCCTCCCCTCCTTGCTTATTCCCTCCAAGAGACCACCTTAGTGGGTAAGGAAGACAGCTTTCAGGGAAAGGACTGAAATTAAGAACCAGAGACTGACTGGTAAGGATTATTTTTTAAAGAAAGTCAACAGGTCTCAGCAATTGTTTGTCTAATATAGGCAAAGGAATTCCTGAAATCTGCTTATTGAAAAAAAAAAAAATCCCCAACATCTGAACCCTCCTCAGCCACAAACGTAAAAGCCTTAAAGTCAGATCTAACAAGTTTCATTCCTGTTCCCACACAATGCTTTTAATATTCTGAGTAGGTTGCCTGTGTAAAAATGGGTATTGTTTCAAAATCAACAATAACACTGGATTTTCAGCTTGAAAGATGGTCAAATTGCTGACGAGGGAGGAGTCAAGTTAGATGGACCATGCTCTCTCTACTTTGCCACAGTCCCCATTGCTCCCTACAGGCCTCCAGCACTGAGACTAGGATGGTTGTGCTTCATCACCTGTTTACACTAGGGTTCCTGTCCTTCCGTGTAACCTGGGTCATCCTGCAGTAGTCTCAACCTTTGCAGAGTGGAATAGCAGATCCTGAGATTGACTGACAATATTATGTACAACTACACTATCAGATATTATTGCTGATGTCCGATGGATCTTGGCTGAAAGCAGAGAATATCAGAAGTATGTTTCTCTGTGCTTTATTGACTATGCAAAGGCTTTTGATTGTGTGGATCATGACAAGCTATGGACAACACTGCGAAGTATGAGTATTCTGGAACACTTAATTGTGCTCATGAAGAACCTGTACATGGATCAAGAGGCAGTTGTTCGAACAGAACATGGGAACACTGAATGATT
>NW_006408622.1:10619233-10648823 GCF_000296735.1 Chrysochloris asiatica
CACTACCAGAGCTCCCATGAATAGTGCTGCCATTATCTGTTTGAGTTCCTGTTTTCAAGTATTTTTGATCTGTTGGAGTCTCTGCTTTCCATCTTTGGGGTATATATCTAGCAGTGGACTTGTTTTTGGTTTTATTAATCACCCTCATTGGTTGTTAATCACCTCATTTGGTATTGTTAATCACCCTCATTGAAGTTTAATTCACATATAATAAAATGCATGGGTTTTAAGCAATGACTTTGACATATATAGATATCCATGTAACCTTCACCACAATCAAGATATAGACCATTTTGATAACCTTCAAATGTCCCTTTTATATCTTTCCCATCAATCCCTTCACCTAACCCATCCTTACTACCTGACAACTATTAATCTGCTTTTGATTACAATCTGCATGGTTATTTATATCAGTCATTTGCTCCCTTTTATTGCATTATTGTAGTATTCCATTGTATGGATCTATCTGTTTAAAAACCCATTCTCTACCCTTTGGTTGGTTGATGATGCATGGAGGGGATTTGTAACCATGACAACATAACAATATGCGATAGGATGAATGTAAAACTAATGTTCTCCCATGTAAACTATCACATAATTCACAATAAAACATTAAAAAAAAAAAAATTCTCACGTTGATGAACACCTGGGCAATTTCTGTTCGTTTGGGTTGTCCTGGTGTAGCACTGTAGGATAAACACTAGACTGGTAACCGAAAGGTCAACAGTTCAAACCCACCAGTCACTCTATGGGTCACTGAGCAGGAACTAACTCGACAGCATTTAACAACCGTGATCATGGTGCTGGTGACGGTGGTTGTGTGCTGTGGAGTCAGTTCTGGATCATAGCAACACTGAATAGGGCTTCTAAGGCTGCAAATCTTTACGGGAGTAGAAAGCCTGATCTTTCTCCCACATAGCATCAGATAGATTCGAACTGCTGACCTTGGGATTAGCAGCCCAACTCATGACCCACTATGCTACCAGAGCACCAACTGTGATCTCTGTTGTTAAGTGTTGTGAAGTCACAGCAACCCCATGTGGAGTTTCCGAGGCTTTAAATCTTTAGAAGGTGGAGAAAGTCTCATCTTTCTCCTGATTATGATTATGTTGTTGTTGTTAAGTGTGGTCAAGTCGGTTCTGACTCATAATGACCCTGTATAGGGTTCCAAGGAGCGGCTGGTGAGCTTGAACCGTTGACCTTGTGTTTCAAACTGACCTTGCAGTCCAGTGCATTAACCCACAGCACCACAGCTGCTATAAATAGTTGCATGCAGGCCTTTGTATGGACATATGTGCTCATCATCCTGAATAATATCTGGGATGTCATTGCTGGGTCATATGATATAGCCACATAGAGAAAAATATATGTAGCAAAGGAAACATCACACACACTCATTTAAAAAACAAAACAAAACCCAACAACCCCAGCAAAATGACAATAGTAAGTTCATATCCATTGGTAATTACATTGACTATAAATAGGTTAAATATGCCAATCAAGAGACAGAGAGTAGCAGAATGGACAAGGAAGCTTAACCATCAAAATACTCTCTACAAGAGACACAAAGACAAAAATAGACTAAAACTGGATAAAACTGAGGGAGTGTCAAAAAGTTCACGAAACAGTGGAGCTGAAAGGTAATGGAATTTTTCCATGAAAAATTCTAAGTTAAGCAAATGGCCACCAAAAAAAACCAGAAGTGGACATCTTAATTTCTGGTAAAGTAGACTTTAAGGTAAACACCATAAAAAAAAAAAAAAAAAAAAGACAAGGAAGAACATTACACAGTGATTAAAAGGTCCATCCAACAAGGAGACATAGCTATAATGAATATCTACTCACCCAATGAAAGAATTCCCAAATACATAAATCAAACTTTAACAGCAAAAATTGAAAAGAAAAATGGACAATACCACAAAAGTAGGAGAGGAAAAACTTGAAACTCAACAAAGATGCAGAAGATCTAAACAACACAATGAATCAACTTAGTGGCATATGCATATAAAAACCACTCCACCCAACAATAACACAGTATGCATTTTTCCCAGTGCACACACATGGACTATTCTCCAGAACAGACCATATGTTAGACCACAAAGTAAGCATCAATAAATTTTAAAGCAAAGAAATATTGCAGAGCATCTTCTCAGACCACAATGTTATAAAATAGAAATCAACAACAAGAAGAGATCAAGGGGAAAAACAAATATACAGAAACAGAATAACACCCTGCTTAAAAAAAATACTGGGTAATAGAAGACATGAAGGAATTCCTTTAATCAAATAAGAATGAGCACACACACAAAATACCAAAATCTTGGGGATGCAGCAAAAGCAGGGATCAGAGGACAATTTACAGCAATCAAAGGGCATATTAAAAAAGAAGAACAAAAAAAACCCAACACCTTAAGCCAACATCTCCAACAATTAAAGAACAACAACAAAAAAAAAAGAGCCTACAGTCATCAGAAGAAAGGAAATAATAAAAATTCAAGCAGAAATAAACAAAATAGAAAAGCACTAGAAAGAATCAACAAGACTAGAAGTTCGCTTTTTGAAAGAATTAATAAAATTGACAAAGTACTGGCGAATTTAACAAAGGAAAAGAAGATGCAAATAACACAAATAGGAAGTGATGTAAGTAATATCACAGCAGAACCAAGTGTAATAAAAAGGATAATAACAGAGCTCTATGAGGAACTACACTTTAAAATACGAAAGCATATTTTATGAAATGCGTTCATATTTTTAAAGTATATGAAAGCCTAGAAGAAATGCACAAATTTCTAGAAACACACTACCTACCCAAATGAATAAACTCTGAGGGAGATGGATCTTGGGTGAAAGTGGAGAATATCAGAAAGGGTGTTTACCTGTGCTTTATTGACTATGCAAAGGCTTTCGATTATGTGGATCATGACAAGCTATGGACAACATTGCGAAGTATGAGTATTCTGGAACACTTAATTGTTCATGATGATCTGTACATGGATCAAGAGGCAGTTGTTCGAACAGAGCATGGAAACAATGAATGGTCTAAAATTAAGAAAGGTGTGCGACAGGGTTATATTCTTTTACCATACTTATTCAACCTGTATGCTGAGCAAATCATCTGAGAAGCTGGGTTTTATGAAGAAAAACGTGGCATCAGGATTGAAAGAAGACTCATTAACAACCTGCGATATGCAGATGATACAACCTTGCATGCTGAAAGTGAAGAGGACTTAAAATTCTTACTGATGAAGATCAAAGAGCACAGCCTTTGGTATGAATTACATCTCAGTGTAAAGAAAACTAAAATTCTCACCACTGGACCAATATACAACATTCTTATCAACAGAGAAAAGATTGAAGTTATCAAGGACTTCATTCTTCTTGGATCAACTATCAACACTCATGGAAGCAGCAGTCACGAAATCAAATGACGTATTGCATTGGGCAAATCTGCTCCACAAGACCTCTGTAAAGTGATCAATAGCAAAGACATTAGTTTGAAAACTAAGGTGCACCCAAGCCATGGTATTTTCAATAACCTCATAAGCATGTGAAAGTTGGACAATGAATAAGGAAGACCATAGAAGAATTGATGCACTTGAGCTCTGGTGATGTAGAAAAATATTAAAAGTACCATGGACTGTCAAAAGAGTAAACAAATCTGTATTGGAAGAAGTACAGCCAGAATGCTCTTTGGAAGTCAAGTTGGCGAGATTTCATCTCTCATACTTTGAACATGTTATCAGGAGGGTCTAATCCCTGTGGAAGGACATTATGCTTGGTAAAGTGGAGGGTCAGCAAAAAAGAGGAAGACCCTCAATAAGATAGATTGGCACAGTGGCAACAGCAGCAATGGGCTCAAGTGTAACAACAATGATAAGTATGACACATGACTAGGCAGTGTTTTGTTCTGTTTTGCCTAGGGTTGCTATGAGTTGAAATCAATACAATGGCACCTAATAACAGCAACAACATTCCTCATGAACAGAAACACAAAACTTCCCAACAAAATCCTAGCCAATGGAATACCACAACAACACATCAGGAACAAGTGGGATTCATACCAAGTTTGCAAAAGAAATTCAACATTCTAGAAGCAATCAATATAATCCACCACATAAATAAAATACAAGAAAAGAAATGCAGATCATATTAATCGATGCAGAAAAGGCATTTTACCACACTCAGGCTGCGAACCTTAAGGTCAGCACTTCAAAACTACCAGCTGCTCTGTGGGAGAAAGATGCAACTTTCTGCTCCTGTAAAGATTTACAGCCTCAGAAACCCTGTACAGGGTCATTATGAGTCGGTTCCGACTCCACGGCACATATCCACCACTACCATTATTGATAAGGAGCTTTGGTAGTGTAGTGGTTACGAATCGGACTGCTAACCTCAAGGTTGGCAGTTCGAAACTACCAGCCATTCCGTGGGAGAAAGTTGAGGCTTTCTGTTCCTGTAAAGATGTACAGCCTCGGAAACCCTGCACAAGGTCACTATGAGTCGGAACCGACTCCACGATACTTAACAATTATTGATAAGTGGTCAGAAAAATAGGAGTAGATGATTGGATAAAGAAACTATGATATACACATACAGTGGAATACTGTGCAACATATAGAATAATGATGAATCTGAAAAATACCTCATAATATAGATGAACGTGGAGAACATTATACTGAGTGAAATTAGTCAATAACTAAAGGACAAATATTATATGAGGCCACACACAAAGAAATAGTCTATGATGGTTACCGGAAGTAGGAGGGTAAATCACTAAGGAGAAGGAAGAAATGTATTTATCTAGGTGAAGGGAACGGCAGTATACATAAGGGGGAAGTTAACACAAAATAATCAAGGCAAAGGAAGACACTGGGAAGCACACAAAAATCAAAGGCAACAAAGGTTAATACACGCACAATCCTGCGCTAACAGTAAGAACAATAACCTATGAGTGGGTGCATAGACACTCAAGCTGAACAAGAGTGGGAAGGCAAATGGGACTACACCCATAAATATATACGTAGGTTTGACAAAGGATATTTCTACATATGTATTTATTTGTGTTGCAAATATGGTAGAGCATACAGCAGGCAAAGTTATGAAAACTTCCTAGCCATAACCAAACACCTTAAGGAAATGAGTCACTGGCCCTGGGGACTCAGACTATAGTCTCAGGGGACATCAAGGCAATTGGCATAACGTAGTTCACAAAGATAGTATTCGACAATTTACATTGCTAAGTAGTAACCGAGGTCTTCAAAGCTTGTAAGTAGCTACGTAAGATGTGATTACTGATCTTTCACCATCCAGAACAAACGAGAATGAAGAAAATCAAAGAGTCAAGGAAACAATTGGTCCAAAGGACTAATGGACAATGTCAACCCCAGCTTTCCCAACCCTGAGACAGGAAGAACTCGTTGGTGCCTGCCTACCACTGCTGACCACTCTGAAAGGGATAACAATCGGTGGTCCTGGGTAGAGTGGGAGAAAATGTGGAATTCATCAGAATTCATCCTTCGAACTCATCCTTTCTTTGGAAGGTGAAATCGTTCCCATTTTGATGCCTTGAATCTGCCTCCACATGGATAGCTTTTTATATTTGGTCATAAAAGGAAGTCAACAAACCTCACACAGATGTTATAAGTTTTAGGGGCCTCAACTACCTGGTTCTTCTTCTGTTTTTTTTTTTTTTTTTTTTTTTGTTGTTGTTGTTGTTGTTTTACAGCCAAAAGAAAGAGAAAGGTCAAAAGTTGAGCACCTTCTCACACTATTTTGCGCTCTTTGGTGCCCCTCCCTCCCAACTCTTCTAATTAATTCCATCTTCCAGGATCTTTGTTCTGACACTTGGTCTACTTTGATTTATGTACTGCTTTTCCCTTTGGGTGATTGTTGCAGCTAACTTTTTGGAGTCCCAGGCTTCTTGCTCACCATGATCTGTTCCTGACACATAACCTAGTATGAATTTTGTTTCTTACCTAGGATCCAGTGGAAGCAAATTTATGTCTCTCGCTTTGTATCACAGCTTCCCTTGACCCACAATGGATGTAGTTACACTGACAGGCCACTTGGTAATGCATTGAACGGAAGGGAACACTACCAGTCAGCCTGTCTTCCCCATTGGGTACTTTCTCACTCCTTTGCCTGCTGGTCTTCTCTGTCCTCTTCTTACTGACACTGGTGTATTGATCAGCTCTGGGTCTTCAGGCATGCAGTGGGTTTTCCACTCAAAGTCTGTAATCTTGTTTGGAAACATTTGTGCCAGTTTTGTTTGTTGTTGTTGTTTTGAGACATATATAATTTATTAGAAACAGTGTATATGTTAATCAATAACATCAGGTCTGTCTGCATTCAGTGTTGTTTGCAGGAAGCAGTGGTGCCTGTGCTCAGGACCCTAAGGGGAAGGAACCCTGAGAATAATGTAAGGCATCCAGAAACATAACCCCTGCTATCCACACTGTGCCTTTGAACTTGTAACATAGACATCTTCTGAGAGCTTATTGTTCCTGTTAAGGGCTGTCAAGTCACTTCTGATTCATAGAGACCCTGTATAGGGTTTCCAAGGAGGGGCTGGTGGGCCTGAACCGCTGACCTAAAGGTTAGCAATCCAGTGCTTATCTTATAGCGCCACACCAGGCTCCATCATTTGGAATACAAAATCTTGACTCTAACCTTACTGAATCCCAGTCTGTGTTATTTAAGATCCCCAGGCAAGTCTTAAGAACATTCAAGTTTGAGAAGCAGAGGTCAAATAAGATGACTTTTTCTTCTTGTTTTTAGGTTCCATCAAGTTGGGTCTGACTCATAGTGACCCTGTGGAACACTGCCCAGTCCTGGGCTATCCTCATAATTGTTTCTAAGCCTGAGTCCATTACTGTTACCACTGTGCCAATCTATTTATCTCGTTCAAGATATGACTCTTTCTTGTTGACTCTTCCCTCCCCCATGCCGACTTTACCAAGCATTATGTTCTTCTCCAAGGACTGGTCATTCCTGATAATATGTCCAAAGTATAAGAGATGAAGTCTGGCCATCCTTGCTCCTAAGGAACATTCTGGCTGTACTTCGTCCAATATGCATTTGTTTTTTTCTTCTGACAGTCTATGATACTTTAAATATCTTTTTCAACACCATACCTCAAATGCATGAGTTCTTCTAAGGTTTTCCTTATTCATTGTCCAACTTTCATAGGTATATGAGGCTATTGAAAATGCCAAGCCTTGGGTCAGGTGCACATTAGTCCTGAAACTGCTTTCTTTGCTCTTGAACACTTTAAAGAGATCGTGTGCAGCAGTTTTGGCTAATGCACTATGTCATTTGATTTTTTTTTTTTTAATGTTTTATGGTGAATTATGTGATAGTTTACATGGGAGAACATTAGCTTTACACTCATCCTATAGTATATCATTTAGTTGTCATGGTTACAATACCCTCCATGTATCATCAAATAACTAAAGGGATACCCTGCAAGCCTGCCCCCTGGTTGTCAACACACAGCTCCTCTCCCTCTCTGGGTCTAGAGTCTCCAGCCACTCCATCTCTGCACATCATTGTCTCTGCTTCCATCTCTGGCATCACTGTTTCTCTGGATAGGGTCCCGCACTCTGCTCTTCTCCCTTGGTGGTCCCAGGGACCGCCACTCCTAGACTGCAAAGTCAAACACTCCCCTCCTTTTGCTACAAAACGTCTACCTTTATATTTCCAACCCTCACAGTCAGTCCTGATATCAATTATTCACTAATGTATCCCAAGTGTCCCATCCCCATCTCCTTTCATCAGTCCCGCCCAGACAGATTAGATACTACTCTGTGGAGATTCTACCTTCCTCCACACTCTCTGAATCTAGGCTTGCTCTTGAAAGCTTGTAAGCCAGTCACTTCTTGCCTTTGTAGCCTCCCCATTTTGGGTAGCCAATGTCCAAGTTGCCCATCCCTGTCTACTTTGTGTGTGGAGGGGGTGGGAATGATTCTTGCTCTAAGGATTTGTTCCCTCTTTTGAGCTACTGCATCCATAGGTGTAGGTCAAGTTCATCAAATTGTATCAGATTACTCTTTTTTTTTCCTCTTCTTTCTTCTTCTAGTTGAGTTCTGATCATCCAGTCATTGAAACCAGGTCAAGTGGGTATTGTCTGCAAGTGTGGGTGTTCTTGTGCAGATGCCCTCACTTCTTATCAGCTGGATGCTTCACTCTCCATTCTAGTCCCCTGTGGCTATGTCACTGACTCTGGGCCCAGGAGTCCCCAGGTCTTGCCATACTACTGGCCAACCAGGTCTCCACCCAGGTTCACAGGAGTCTATTGAACGTGGTAGGACTTAGCTCGCAGCTTCACTGTTGTTTCCCCCTCACTCCCCTTATTGGTGACCAACATGGTCACCAGTCAGAGCGCATGTCTGCTTGTGTATTCCCCTTGAGTCTTAGTCTTGGAAGGGGTGTGCCAGTTTCATACTACTTTCTTAGGTGGCTTGCCTAGGTATCTGGTCACATTTGATGATTGAAATTTTTTTGTCTTCTCCCCATTCCCCTGTAATCTTGGACTTGACCTGACCCTGTGGAGCTGGTGCAGGAATAGGTTAGGTCTATTCTTATTGCCATTTTTCTGGATTGTATTGCTTCTGTTTTTTATGAAGGAGGATCATTTACTTCTAGAATGGAAAAAAGTTCCTCCTACTTTTAGACATATTGTTAGGAGATAACAGTCACTAGAGAAGGATGTCATGCTGAGTAAGATGGAGGGTCAGAGAAAGAGAGGAAGACCCCCAACGAGATGGGTCAGCCAGATGGCATCATTGATGGCACCAAGTGTGGCAGTGGTAGTGAGGTTGGCCCAGGATCGGACATTGTTTCGTTCTGCTGTGCATGGGGTCACTATGAGTCGGTTCCGACTCGATGGCACCTGACAACAACAACAACAACTTTATAACTGTGCTTCTGTGAATTACTTACCTAATGTAGCTCTTCTAGCCATCATTGCTGTATGTAATTCCCACCAAATGACCAGGCCCCACCCTCTGCCACTGAGTTAGTTCTAGCTCATAGTGACCCTGTACAGGGTTTCCAAGGCTGTAAATCTTGGCAGGAGCAAGAAGTCTCATCCTTCTTGCATGGAGTGCCTGGTAGATTTTCACTGTCTAACTTGTGGTTGGAAGTCTAGTACTTATGACTGGGTTTCATTGTTGTTGTTAAGTGCCGTTGAGTTGGTTCTGATGCATACTCTGACTGGGTTGAACTATGCAAATGTGAGCTTCTTCTTGTCCACCAAAAGGATTAGATAGCTTGATAATAATGTAAATAAAGCTACATGGCACCTTGGAGGGTGGGACCATTCAAATAAGATGTACGGACCCGTATCAAGGAATTGGTTACTTTAGCCATCCCTCTAGGATTAAAATGAACCATCCAAGAAGCAGAAAGGGGAATCTCACAATAATCAAGAACACAAAAACTCCAAGAGAAGTGTGTGTCTTTATGCCTGAGATCCCTGCACTATGCCTCTTTGATCCAGGGTACAGAGAAATGTGACGCCAGAGACAAAGTGAGGAAGCGGAAGCAGTAGGACCAGGATACTGGCAGGAGATGTCATGGTGGGCTTCCTGAGCCATGGAGCATAAAAGCTGAGTACCTCTAGGCAGGAGGATTGCTGACTGAGTGGAGTAACTTTGAGCACTTAATGGCAAGAGTTAAAAGAGTTCTGTAACACTTGCCTAAGGCTGGAAGGAGGTGTGACTGCAGGTATGGCTGAATTGTAACCTCTTAATTACCTAATAAATGAGCTCTGGTAGCATAGTGGTTATGAATTGGGCTGCTAACCTTAAGGTCTGCAGTTCGAAACTACCAGCCATTCCAAGGAAGAAAGATAAGTTTTTCTTCTCCCTTAAAGATTTACAGCCTCAGAAACCTTGTACAGGGTCACTATGAGTCGACACTGACTCCATGGTCCTTTACAACAACAACAACAACAACAATCCCCTAATAAACCCCAGAACTGTGGTCTGCAAGTTCTGTGTGGCATTGTTATTGAACCCAACAAGAAAGCAGAGTGCCTTGGGAGGGACAGTTGGTGTCAGAACTATTCACAAATGTTGGAGGGTAGAAGCATGTCTGACCTTCACCTCGTAGGAATCAGCCTTGGGCTGATGTTAACAGTGATTCTTTTCTCAATCCTTCCTGAAGTTAGAGGAGCGGTCAGACCAGACAACACCTCCGCCATGCTATTTTGCAACGGCCATCAATTAGTTCCTTATTATTGGGTGCCATAGGGTTGGTTCTGACCTATTGCAACCCTTTATAGGGTTTCCAAGGAGTGACTGGTGAGTTTGAACCACCAACCTTGCTATTCAAACTGACATTGCAGTCCAGTGCATTAACCCACAGCACCACATTTAAAAACTGTTTTTGTTAGGTTAATAAAATTATATACTGCTGAGAAACGTCATCTAACATCACAGACTATCCGAAGCTTGGAAGCTTGAAACCATGTCACTAAAAAGGAACTTTCTACTCCTTATCTGAGACTCTGGTGAGATGAAAGTCAAACTTTCTTCTCTGTGCCAGAGAAACTCAGATCCTCCAAGCAGGAGTGGGGAGTTCCTTCTTAAAGTTTGCAGATGTCATATTCTTCCTTTATATACACTTTGTTGTTGTTGTTGTTGTTGTGAAGTGCCGTCGAGTCGGTGCCAACCCATAGCGATCCTGTATAGGGTTTCTGAGGAGCAGCTGGTAAGCTTGAACTGCCAACCTTGCAGTTCAAACGGCTTTGCAGTCTGGTGCATTAACCCATAGCGCCACACCAGCACTCCATATACTTTGCAGGTCCCCCCAAAATAAGTCCCCCTAGAATTAATACCCTAAGTCTATTTCTCAGCCCAGCTCAGTATTGACCTCTTCACACATAGCCCTGTTTGCTTTGAGCCCATCAAACACTACTTCATTTCCAGTTTAGCTGAACTCCACCCTTACTTCAAATCCTGCAATGGCCCTTTGTGAGATGTCCCCACGCTCCCTCTGGAGTAATCTCCGTTGCTACAGCAAGATAATAAACCTGTCTGTTAAACTACAGTTGTGTGGACCAGATTTGATAATTCTGGTGGCTAAGATGATTTCTCTAGCTCATACATCCACAGCAGGAGCAATACAGCCCTCCACAGGGTCACAACACATAAATGCATACTTATATGGTATATTTGTGGTATTAGAATTTCCTGGGATGAGAAAGGAGTGGTGAGCAGGGGAGAAAAAAAAAAAGTTTATAAACCTCTTTGAGGAAAAAATAATGGGAAAAAAAGTTGAGCAATAATATTTGAACTAGTAGCTTTTGGCATTCTCTGAGAGCCAAATGCCCAAGTACTGGCTGTCTTTTGCAGCTAGAATGTGAGTTCTGGTTCCTGTCTGGGGAAATCCAATCCTGATGTGGCCTCTTCTGCCTTTGCCTGTATCCCCTTACCCATGGGAGACTCATAGTGTGATTGCTTTGCCATTGGTGAGAGTACAGAGTTCTCTACCAGTCATACACTCCTGTTCTCCTTCCCTCTACCTAGATAGTCATAGGCAACAAATCAGAGAGATGTGTCTCCTCTTCCCTGAGATATGGGAAAATCTCCAGCTCCCCTTACCAACCAATTCCATCCAGATGGTTGTCCCAGTCCCTGGTGACTTATCATCCTCCCCATTTCCTTACGTCTTTTACTTTTAAGTGGGATGAGTATGATGCTGGGTAATGGTTGGGACAGGAAATCCAATGAAGTTTCTACTTTTTCATCTTAATAAGTTTGGGGAAGGGGAGGGGAGACTACTGCTATTTTGATCTCTTTAGAATGTGGTGTTTTCAACTTCTCTTTATCTTCAGCTTTGGATCCTCATTTCCAATTCAGGGACTGCTCAGAATGTTATACAGGACATCTCATTTATAGCACCCTGTTCCCTTTCCCTCTGAAATAAGAATCATACACACCCAGCAAAGTTACCCCTCAAATACAGTGACAAAATTAGGACATTTCCAGATAAATAGAAATTAATGGAATTTGTAATAACCAGTCCAACTTTACAAAAAAAAATGCTAAAAGGTGTTCTTTGAACTGAGAGCCCACAACAGGAGACAACCTGGGATTACTATACATGACAGCACCACCCAGAACTCAATCCTGATGTATAAGAATTTAAAGTCAAATAAACTTACAAGACTGAAACTAGGGAACCAGAGATCAACAATTTATAATGAAGTTAGCTACAAAACACAGAGGGAACTGTATAGATTCAGAACTTCCAAATGGCGAGGAAATCAAGTAAATTTCAAGATCAAATGGGGGAAATTTAATAAATTAGAGAGCAATCTCAAAAAAAGTTAATGCATCTTCACATCAAAATACAAAAGAAGAACATCAGAAAGATTTAGTAAACATGAACACAACAAATGAAATGGGATGCATAAGGATCAGTATCCTAGGCATTACTGAGTTGAAATGAACTCATATTGGCTATTTTGAAATTGACAATCATATGGTTTACTATGCCAGGAAGAACACTTTCAAGAGAAATGGTGTAGCATTCATCATCAAAAAGAACATTTCAAGATCTGTCTTGAAGTGCAATGCTGTCTGTGATAGGATAATCTATAAGGAAGACAACTTAATATCACTATTATTCAAATTTATGCACCAACCACTAAAGCCATGATGAAACTGAAGAATTCTATCAACTTCTTCAGTTAGAAATGGACCCAACTTGCAATCAAGATGTACTGACAATTACCTGTGACTGGAATGTGAAGGTTGGAAACAAAGAGGCAATATCAGTAGTCGGAAAATACAGTGTTGGTGGTAGGAATAATGCTGACGCTCACATGATAGAATTTTGCATGATCAATGCAGATACCTTTTAAAACAATATAAAAGGTGATTATACACATGGCCCTTACCAGATGGAAAACACAGGAATCAAATTGACTATGTCTGTGGGAAAATACATTGGAAAAGCTCAATATCATCAGTCAAAACCAGACCAGGGTCAGACTGTGGAACAGAGGATCAGTTACTCATATAGAAGTTCAGGCTGAAGCTGAAGAAAATTAAAATAAGTCCACGGGAGTCAAAACATGACCCTGAATGTATCTCACCTGAATTTAAAGAACATCTCAATTTGATGCATTAGACACTAATGATGGATGACCAGAAGAACTGTGGGATGACATGAAGAACATCATACTGGGAGAAAGGTCATTGAAATGGAATGTTATCATTGTTAAGTGTCGTTGAGTCGATTCCGACTCATAGCAACCCTGTATAGGATTTCCAAGGAGCAGGTGAGGAGCAGCTGGTAAGCTTGAACCACTGACCTTGTGGTTCAAACCAACTTTGCAGCCCAGTGCATTAACCCACAGTGCCACACCAGTACTCCACAAGGAAGAATGCAAGAGTTAAAGTAGGGATAAATACTCTTCACCTATGGTACATGGAGGGGATTGCAGTCATTGTAATGAAGCAAAGTATATGATTTATTGAATGTAAAACTGATGATGTGCTCTGTAAACCTTTGCTCAAGTCACAATAAAAAGGTTTTTTAAATGTTACTAGACACTAAGACTATTTATAATGATTAAAAAACAATGATGATGGCAAGGGTTGACAGAAGGGGGCGTGCAAGAGTTAAGGGAACAGAGGTAAATGCTGTTCTATACACCATCCTGCAATAACGGCAACCTATGGTAACCTACGGCAGACAAAAAGGAGCTCTGGTAGCGTAGTGGTTACGAATCGGGCTGCAAACCTCAGGGTCAGCAATTCTAAACTACCAGCTGTTCCGTGTGAGAAAGATGGGGCTTTCTGCTCCCATAAAGATTTACAGCCTCAGAAACTCTGTACAGGGTCAATATGAGTCTAAACCAACTCCACAGCACATAACCACCAACAACCATGGGTAGACACGGAGTCCTGGTGTGGCGTTGTGGGTTAATGTGGTAGACTGCAAAGTCGGCTTGGACCACAAGGTCGGTGATTCAAGCTCACCAGCCACTCCTTGGAAACCCTCTAGAGGGTTGCTATGGATTGGAACTGACTCAACAGCACTTAACAACAACAACAACAATAGACACATAGATAAATACACAGGCTACACAGGTGTAGGTGGGTTTGGCAGAGGGTATTTGTTGCAAACATATCCATGAGTGTGGTAGAATGTTGTTGCTGTACTGTCAAGCTGGCTCTGACTCTTAGTGACCCTGTATAGGGTTTTGGAGGGTGGCTGGTGTGTTTGAATGGCTGGCCTTGAACTTCAAACTGATCTTGCAGTCTAGTGCTTATCTTACAGTTCCCCACCTGGATGCTGTAGGATAAGCACTAGAGTGTTGCTGTTGTTGGTAAGTGCAGTCGAGTCGATTCCGACCCATAGCAACCCTGTATAGGTTTTCCAAAGAGCAGCTGGTGAGCTTGAACCACCAACTTTGCAGTTCAAATGACTTTGCAGTCTGACACATTAGCCCAAGTGCTGTCAAGCTGGTTCTGACTCTTAGTGACCCTGTATATGGTTATGGAGGATGGCTGGTGGGTTTGAACTGCTGGCCTTGAATTTCAAACTGATCTTGCCATCTAGTGCTTATCCTACACTTCCCCACCTGGATGCTATAGGATAAGCACTGGTGTGTACAGGGGCAAAATCATGAAAACTTCTTAGACATGTACAAAAATCTTGAGGGAATTAGTTGCTGGACCTGGGGGCTCAGAACCATAGCCTTGGGGGACACCATGGCCAATTGGCATAACATAGACAGCATCCTACTTTGGTGAGCAGCGACTGGGATCTTAAAAGCTCATGAGCAGCTATCTAAGATGCAACCATTGGTCTCTCCCTGTGCGGAGGAAAGAAGAGCGATGAGAATTGAAGACACTTGGAAACAATTAGTCCAATGAACTAATGGACCACGTGAACATTAGTCCACATGATGCTGAGACCAGAAATAGATGGTGCCCGGCTACCACTACTGCTGTGAAAAGGATAACATGAGAAGGTCCCAAAAGGAGGAAATGTGGAACAAAAGTCAAAATTATTAAAAAAAAAAAAAGAGAAGGAGAAGAAGACGAAGAAGAAGAGGAGGAGGAGGAGGAGGAGAAGAAGAAGAGAAAGAGAGAAGTGAGAGATACCAGGCCTACTGATCAGATAAAGTTGGATAGATCCCCAAGACTAAGAGTCTTAGTAACTCTTTAGGTCTGGATCTGAACTCATCCTTGTGGCTCAATTTTCCACCAGTCAGCAGATAAGTCCCCAGGGGGATGTGCATGACTTGTGAGACATGCATGCTGTAGAATGTATTTGAGTTTTAAAAGGCAGCATTTACCTAAGGACTCAATTCAGAAGGGTGGGGAAAGGAGGTGGAATGGAAAACGGAAACCCAGGGAGGAAGTGGGTAAGTGATGTTACCTGGAGGGGATTGCAATCATTGAGATGAAACAAGGTGTGTGATTTCTTGAATATCGAACTGATGACCTGGCTCTGTAAGCTTCCACTCACTTCACAATAAAAAGTGTTGTTTTGTTTTTTTGTTTTTTTTAAATGGAGAAAAAAAAGAATCAGCAAAGACCATTCTCTTTTGCTTGCTATCAAATTTATTTGAGTGATTTTTCTTCTGCCATTTTTCATAAATGTCCCTAAAGATCTGAATTTATTAAGCAACAGAACCCTCTTGGGTAAACGCATGCAAGAGCAGGACTTGTCCTCACACATGGAGTCCTGAAATAGCTGTCCACCCTGTTTTCCCTAATCCTCACTTGTTAGTAGGAGCAGCTCTGAGACTGGGGTTTTCTGTCCCCTGTCCCAAACCTCTGACTCTGCTCACTTCTCTTAACTCCTTCTCTTCCCTCAGTAAATCACAAAAGCTGGCAGCTACCATGGAGAACTTGTTTGCCTCCACAACTGTCTCTCACCCTAAATGCTTCCCAGGCGCCAGGCGGAATTATTAATGTGAAAGCACAGGAGAGAGTGTGGTGTGGTGAGATCAAGAGTTGGCTCCTTGGTAAGCACATTCTTAGAAAAACTGAGTGTGTGGTTGGCCCCTGGGTCACATCAGTTTCTAGCCTGCCACACCAAGGTCCTGCTTGACTTGAGAAAAGAACTCTGTTGGGAATGATTCATCAGCTGCACCTTCCTGCCTCAACAACACACAGATTTCAGCCCAGGCGGCTGGCTGGTCAACCAATTTCACAGCCTCTCTAGAGTCCACTACCAATTTTCTACCTTAGACGATTCCTGTAGCTGTGACTCGTCTTTCTGCCTCACTTCTAGTTCCATATTCTGCTTCAGCCTGCAAGGGCTCCAGGCCCCTGCCATCCTTTTCAGTAGCCCCTGAAATTCAGCTTGGAATCCAGATGATGAGAAGTAGTAGACAAGGGGGTCGATGCAGGAGTTCAAGGTGCTGAGAAGCAACACAAAACCTCTCCATGCTGGGCTTTTACCCTGGACAAAGCCCACTACATGAGACACATTGTAGGGCCCGAAGCAGACAAGGAAGTTGAGCAATGTGGCTGTCACAAGGCCTGCCACCCTCCTCCGCCGGTGATGACTGGAGCTTCTGCTGAGGATCCACAGCAGGCGACTATAGCAGTAAATGGTGATGAGCAGGGGCACGACAAAAAGCACCACAGCCATCTCCAGTCGGACAGGCAAGAGAACCTTCAGCTGGGACTCCTCGAACTCCAGGTAGCAGGTTCCATTGGCATGTGACTTCTTTATGGGGTCCCCAGATAATTCAGTGACATAGACCACACTGCAGTGGCCAGCAGCCAAGAGCCAGCAGATCCCACTGATTAGACTGGTCTGTCTTAGCCTTGGCCAGCTCTTGTACCATAGAGGGTAGGCTACGCCCAGGAAGCGCTCGATGCTCACAGCTGCCAGGAAGAGGGAGGTGAGGTAGATGGTGGTGAAGAAGAGGAATCCGGAGAGAGGACAGAGCATGGAAGGCAGGGGCCAGAGCATGCCGTTGGCAGCCTCCACCATGCGGAACGGCAGGAAGAACAGCAGAAGAAGGTCCGAGAGGGTCAGGTTGAGCAAGAGCACATCCACAGCTACCGGGTGACGCCGCAGCTTGTCCACGAAGATCACAAGGGACATCAGGTTGAGCGGGAGTCCCACGAGGAAGGTGAAGAGGTACACAGAGAAGTAGAGCCAATGGTGGCCAGGGAAGAAGGTCTGGCTTGAGGTTGCGTTCATGGTCATGGTCACTGTCAGGATAGAGAGGCAGAGATGATTGTCTGTGGGGGCTCTCCTCCACCCTCGCCAACAGCATCTCAACTAGGAACACTGTCACCCCATCACCCCCACCCAAAGTATCCCATGCAGACTTCCCCAGTGAAGTCAGCTGTCTGTCTTTCTGATTATTCCCTGTCTCCTGTCCCTTTCCCCAGAAAGAAAGCACCAAGGTGCTGAACCTAGTCATTCAACTGCTCCTCCACACACCAACTCAGGGCCCCACGCTCACCTGATTAATGGAGAACCCAAGTGCTCTGCGCCCAGCACCTTGCTTATCTCATTTAGGACAAGTGTGGTCAGCTAGATCTCTGGTAGAACTGATAAAGGTCCATGACGTCACTCACTGTTAAGCAGCAGCACAAAAGATGCCTTTAGCGTCTCTGCCAGAGCTGTGTCAATATGCAAAAAAGAGGAGCAAATTCCACAACTGTGGTCCTGCTCTTTGGGTGGCCTCAGATGGGAAGGCTGAATCGCACCAGAACAGACTTAATTTCTCCTCCCTGAGCCTCCTCTTGAAATTCATCTGGGTGGTGCTCATCCAGTTGGCTTTGTAAGGGCAGGAAGTACAATGGAGTGACTCTAAGAGCATGCGCTCTGGAACCGGAAGGTGTGGGTTCAATGATGGCTTTGTCATCACTTACTTTTGATTCGGATCAAGACTCAAGTATCTGTGCCTTAGTTTCCAAAGGGGATAATCAGCGTGGATTGCTGTGGTGTAGGTTGAAGCATCCACACATATCAATACAAGGCATTGGACACAACCTCATACGTGGTGAGCGCTCAAAGATGGCAGCATCCATTGTCCCAGTCACTGGTGTGGGCTTGCCTCTAGAGTCAAAGTACTACTGTTATTACTGATATTGTTGTTGTTAAGTATCCTTGAGTCGGTTGCAACTCATAGCAGTCACGTTAGGGTTTCCAAGGAACAACTAGTGGGTTTGAAGTGCTGGCCTTGGGGTTAGTTTGTCCCACATTGCCACACCAGAACTCCATTATTACTGCTAATGGTAATCATAATAATAATGGTGGCAATGGTGATGTCAGTTACTTTTTGCTGTTGGTGTGAAGTGCCATCAATTTGGTTCTGACTCAAAGCGACCCAGTATAGGGCTTCTGAGGAGCGGTTGGTGGGTTTGAACTGCCGACCTTGCAGTTAGCAGTCCAGTGCTTATTCTACAATGCCACCAGAGTTAGCATGTTGTTGTTGTTAAGTGCCACTGACTTGGTTCCGACCCGTTTCCAAGGAGCAGGTGGTGAGTTTGACCTTGTTGTTAGCAATCCAATGCTTATCCTACAGCTCCACACCAGGACTCTGGGCTAGCATTTGTTGTTGTTGTTGTTGTTGTTAAGTGCCATCGAGTCGATTCCAATGCATAGCGACCCTGTATAGGGTTTCCAAGGAGCAGCTGGTGAGCTTGAACCACCGACCTTGCAGTTCAAATGAGTTTACAGTCTGATGCATTAGCCCACAGTGCCACAGCAGGACTCCATTAGAGACAATTTATTTATTCAAATATTTATGGAGCACAATGAGATGCCATTTCATATCCAAGCCCTGGTGATGGTACTGATTAGGCATTGGACTGCTATCCATATGGTTCAAACCCACCAGCTGCTCTGCGGGAGGAAGATGAGGTTGTCTGCATTCATAAAAATTTCATAATCTTGGAAACCCTATATAGGATTGTTATAAATTAGAATCAACTTTTTGGTGTGGCATTGTTTTTATGCTTGTGTTCTTTTGTCTTAGAATGACTGACAGCAAGAAGTCAGACAACTGTTATTAAGTGCCATCGAGTCATTTCTGACTCCCAGCGACCGACCCTGTATGCGGTTTCTAACAATAGCAAGTGCTAATGAGAATGTGGAGAAACTGGAAGGCTCATGCACTGTTGATGGAAATGTTAAGTGGTGGTCTGGAAATTTCTTAAAAGCTTAACATCAATTTACCATGTGACTCAGTAAATCCACTCTTAGTATCTACCTGAAAGACTCAATGAAATGAAAATGTATGCTCACATAAAGACTTGCTTATAAATGTTCATAACAGCATTATTCAGAATAGTAAAAAACAAAACAAAAACAGAATCATCAACTGGTAAATGGATGAACAAAATGTGGTATATCCCTCCAGAGGATATTCATCCAACACTCAAAAGGGGTGAAATACCAATACATGCTACAATGTGGTTAAGTGTCGTTGAGTCAGTTCTGACTCATAGCGACCTTGTACAGGGTTTCCAAGGCTGTAAGTCTTTAGGGGAGCAAAAGGTCTCATCTTTCTCCCACGGAACAGCTGGTAGTTTCGAACTGCTGACCTTAAGGTTCACAGCCCCATTCACAACCACTATGCTACCAGAGCTCCTTATATAGGGTTTATGAGGCTGGAAATCTTCGCAGTAAAAGCTGATAAGCTAGAACTTCTGGCCTTGGGGTTAGTAGTCCAGTGCTTATACTATACAGCCACAGTACTTTTGCTGTAATATGGAAGAACTTGGAAAATATTATGGTAGAGTCCTGGTGCAGAGCTGTTGGATAAGCACTGAACTACTAACTGAAAGATCAGGGTTCAAACCCACCAGTCACTCCTTAGAAACCCTGTCTATACAGGGTTGTTATATGAGTCAGAACCAACTTGATGGCACTAAACAACAAGTGAATAATGCCAGACATAAAGACCCCACAATTTTATGAAACAGTTGCTCAAAATTTCAACCAGAATAGAAGATTCTTCAGATCAAGGAAACTGCTTGTCTCTCTTCAGTATACTGGGTTGATGTTGTTTTTGAGGTCAAGTGCCATCGAGTCAGTTCTGACCCATAGCGATCTTTATAGGGTTTCCGAGGAGTGACTGGTGAGCTTGAACTGCTGACCTTGCAGTTCAAACTGACTTTGTAGTCCAGCGCATTAACCCACGGTGCCACACCAGGACTGGGTTGGTAGGGATGGATAATTTAGACATTGGCTATCAAAAATGGGGGGGGGGGAGGGTTATAAAGACATGAAGTGGTTGTCTTACAAGCTTCCATGGGTGTGCTTAGTTTCAGAATGAAGGGCATATGGTAGAATCCTCACTGAATAGTTTTCCTCTTTTCCAGAGGGGTCTGGGGAAAGGCGGTGGGGGATGATGCTGATAGGATTTTATAATTTAATTGTGAGTAATTATTAGCAGGTTTAATTGTAGTTGTCATAACTGTAATTGTAGAAAATGTATAACTAAAAGGGGCAGGAGTCGTTAATGTTTCATTTCCGGAACAGATGATCTCAGGACCATCAAGAAGGAAGAGCATGAATGGAGCATGAGATCCCTACCTAGAAAAGCGGTGCCAGCAGAGACGGTGGCAGAGACAGTGGCATGGAGAGACAGAGCAGCTGCGGGCTCTAGGCACATGGACTGAGAAAGGCTGGTTGCCTGCAGGCAGGAAGCTGGCTTACAGAATGTGATGTGCCCTTTGGACATTTAAATGAATATATATTTTTTGTTTTGTATGTGTGCATCAAATATTTTTGCTTTGTTCATTTGTGAATTATAAGATGTAAATTGGACTCCTGGTATGGCACTGTAGAATCAGCACTGGACTATGAACCACAAGGTCAGCAGTTCAAACCCACCAACTGCTCTTCAGAAACCCTATACCGGGTCAATATGAGTTGGAACCGACTTGACGGCATTTAACAACAACAACAACATTGATATGAAATGCCCAGAAAGTCTATAGAGACAGAAAGTAGATTAGTGATTTTCTAAGACTGGGACTGGGCTTAACTGTGTATAAACATGAAGGTTTTTATTGGGGTGATAAAAATATTCTCGAATTGGATTATGTTGATGGTTGTACAATCCAGTAAATTTTATTAAAATTAATTCAACTGTATACTTAAAATACACGTATTCGAAAATCCACCCATTTTAAAGTGTATAGTTAAAATGGGTGGATTTTCGAATACGTATATTTTAAGTGTGCAGTTGAATTAATTTTAATAAAATTTACTGGACTGTAAATGCAGTTCGAAACTACCAGCTGTTCCATGGGAGAAAGATGAGGCTTTCTGCTCCCGTTAAGATTTACAGCCTCGGAAACCCTGTACAGGGTCGCTATGAGTAGGAACCGACTCCACGGTACTTAACAACAACAACAAATGTATCTCAGTTTGCTGAAAATACAACAGCGAAGCAAAGCAGTAAATATGACCCCTCATTGTGCTTCCATTTAGCGATGCTGGAGATCGGGGGAATTGGGTGGTAGAGAACAGGCAATATCACTAGTAATACAGAGACCAAAGCCCCCACTGGCATAAACATTACTGGTTCATAGATTTGATGTGATGGATGTATAGGGCTCACGCAGGTTTTATGAGCTCCCCAGGAGAAGTAGTTGGGAGAAGTGGGCCAGCGCCCAGCCGGTGTTCTGCAGCACTGGACATAGTGAATAGTCCTTGGCACTCTGGGAGGGGCAGCAGGGTTGCTCAGACAAGCCTTTAGTCTTTTACTGGCTTTCTCTGGCCTTACCATTGCATGGAGGTGGAGCTGGTTTACAGTCTCTGTAGAGTCTCTGGCAAGTTATTTAATTTCCTTGGTATGTTCATTTCCATATATATAAAATCGGAGTAATAGAACTTACTTTGGAAGGTTGTTATGAACAATTGTTCATTCAGCAAATATTTATTTGTTTATTTAGTACCTACTGTATGCCAGGATCTCTTTAGGTACTGGGTATAATGCCAATGAATAAAACAACCACACACGGACACAAATCCTTGCCATTGTGGACATTCATGCATGAAGAAATGCTTTGCATAAACCTATTAGTGCAGCTACCGTGCAATGTTCATGGTCTTAGTGGAGGGACAAGGCTGCTTCCTGCTCTTCAGCTTGTCAGAACAGACACCCAAGTATTTGTTTCTTCACTATCTTTCACTTTCACGAAACTGGCCTCAAGTATGGGTGTTGACCCCCCAACACCCCAAATGTCTCCTGGACCTTTAGGTCCTGCCTTGAAGGATTCTACTTCCACCCCTTTCTTACTGTGAGGCTCAAGCAAGTTTCTTAACCCCATACAGTGAAGTCAACCATAATATTTGGCTTCAGGACAGAGACTAGCTCAGGTGGTACCTCTGTGCAAATTAGAAAAAGGAACCCATTCAATGCCAGCTCCGTCCTGCACCAAAGTGCACTGGCTGAGGAGTGGCTATTGTCTTTGTTCCAAGTGGAATAAGATATTTCTTTCTCTGTGTGGTCCTCTGTGTGACCGTCTTGTGCTGAGAACAAGCTGCCCAACTATACAACAGCAACAGGGCTAAATAAAAAATGTATAAGGAACGGACAGGATTCTTGGTGTGGTGCTGTAAGATAAGCACTGGACAGAAAACCACAACTTCAGCAGTTCAAACCCATCAGCAGCTCCTTGGAAACCCCTATATAGGATCGCCATGCGTCGGGATACTTAACAACAAAGGAACTCTGGTGGTGCTTTAGTATAAGCACTGGACTGTTAACTGCAGGTCAGCAGTTCAAACCTACCAACCGTTCAGCAGGAGAAAGATGAGGCTTTCTGCTCCTGTAAAGATTTACAGCCTTGGGAACCCTACACAGGATCTCTGGAAGTCCTGGTATGGTATAGAGTAAGCATTCGACCTCAAGGTTGATGGTTCAAACTCACCAGCCTGCTCCTCTGAAACTCTATACAAGGTCACTATGAGTTGGAACTGACTTACCAACACTGAGTCAGAATTGACTTGATGGCAGTGGATTTGGCTTTTGGTTTTACAAACATGAAATTTTGCACAGTCTGCATGGTGCCTGGTACAATCTAAGGACTCCACATATCTGCAACTATTAATATCATATTGGAAGTGCCATGGACTGCCAAAAGAACTAAAAAATCTGTGTTGGAAGAAGTGCAGCCAGAGTGCTCCTTGGAGGCCAAGATGGCCAAACTTCATCTCTCATACTTTGGGCATATTGTCAGCTGGAGAAGGATATCATGTTTGGTAGGGTGGAGGGTCAGAGAAAAAGACGAAGACCCCCAACAAGATGGATTGGCCAAGTGGCAGTATCTAAGGACTCAAGTGTGGCAACAATAGTGATGTTGGCTCAGGACTGGGCAGTGTTTCGTTCTGCTGTGCATAAGGTCACTATGAGTTGGTACTGACTCTATAGCATCTAACAACATTTTTCCTCCCAGAGCTGAAACTTGGTTTTTCTCCCCTTACCAATGTGCTGTTCACAGTGCTAATGCTGCCCCCTTGTGGGATTACAATGCAACAACAGCATCGTTATCTTATCTCCTGTCTCTTCCCTTCCCTTATTCAGAAATTAGTTAATTATCTTGGAAGACATTTCTAAGTAGCATTTCCCTAAGTGGGGAATCCTTTAGAGCAGAAACAAGTTCCCCTCCTTCTTTCCCAGAAGCAAAGGGTGTGAGAATAAGACACAGGGCCAAGAAGCCCAACTGATGTGTACTGTTACTGCTCTTAGGTGCCAAGTAGTTGGTTTCAAGCCTCAACTTTCTCCCACTGAGCAACTGGTAGATTCAAACTGCCTGCCCTTGTGGCTAGCAGACCGACACGTAACCCACTAGAGTGCCAGGTCTATATATACAGAAGCAAGCTTACCTATCTCCTTCAGCCAGGCTGCTGGTCTTCATTCTTCTCTCTTGACCGGAATACCATTTTCTACCAGGCTTGGCCCTTTCCAGAATGGTTCCAGAGATGCTTCCAGACAGTTCCTTTGGAGCAGTTCCCCCCAGGGCCCTGGAGAAGCAGCCTAGCTCCTTCTCTCCTGCAGTAGTTACTACTTCTGGGATGTCATCTCTTGCATTTTTGCCACACATACTATCCAGTGGCCACTTCCTCCTCCCAAGTAACTGGTCACCAGCGGGTTGAGCACGACGCTCCAGGCACCTGTGATGAGTCCCAGCTTCCTCCAGCCTCTTCCCATGTTGGGCTGCAGGAAGCCAGCCACGTTGGAGGCATTGTAGGGCCCTAGGCAGAACAGCAGGGTGAGCAGAGCGCCCCCGGCCACCCAGGCTGCCTTCACCTTCTTTCTGTGGCTCAGACCAGACTGGGCCAGTGCCCGGAGGCAGCCAATGTAGCAGAAGGCTGTGATGATCAACGGCAGGAAGAAGAGCAAGAGGGAGAGACTGAGGCGGGCAGGGCCAGCTGAGGCCGGGTCCCATTCCTCCAGGCAGACTGGAGAGCCGTTGACTGGCATGCTGATGCCCAGGGAGCTGGTGGTATTGTCCATCCAGCCTCCTGGAGCCTCTAACCCAAAGACCAGTCCCAGGTGACAGAGGACAATGGCCCATATAGCCACACACACACCCCTGGAGTAGCATGGCCTCCGGATGGCTTGATAGCCCAAAGGGAAGGCTGCTCCCAGGTAACGGCCGACACTCAGGGCAGTCAGGAAACCTCCGCCTGCATAGAGGGGAGCAAAGTGGACGAGGGCAAAAGCAGGACAGAGGGAGACTGGCAGAGGCCAGGCCCCAGAGGCCAGAGCCTCCACGGCTTTCAAGGGCAGAGAGACGGCCAGCAAGAGGTCAGAGCAGCCCAGGTGGAGAGCGTAGACAAGGCTGGGGGTAAGTCGTAGCCGAGCGTGGGACGCAGCACCTCGGATAACCAGCACGTTGAGTGGGAAGCCCAGCACAAAGGCGGCCACATAGAGCGCGAAGGAGAGCTGTGGAGGCAGGTCCATGGGCCCAGAATGCTGGTCTCCCCAGCTCCTGTGCTCAACTTGTTCCGTGTCCTCGGGTCTCACAGCACTCGGATCTCACAGCAGAGGAGTTCCTGCAATTACAAATGGTTTTAGTGCTGCTTGAAGTATTAGAAGCCTTGTAGTTAGGTAGCTGCAGAAATGGAGGCCCCTTAGGTCACCTTCCTCTCTCTCTTCATCCCTGAGGTACCCCAAAGTATCCTGGTGGCTCCGTAGGGCTGTGGTTACAAGGTCTGCAATTCAAGCCCTCCGGCTACTCTGTGGGAGAAAGATGAGGCTTTCTGCTCCAGTAAAGATTTATAGCCTCGGAAGTCCTATGAGTGGAAGTCAACTCCATGGCTTTGGCTTAAACCGATTTGATTTAGAGGGAAGTGACAGGCAATCAGCAAACTAGCCTGGGTTGGAAGCGAGGGCCTCTAGCCCTCAACCCTTTGCTGTTTTCCCACCATATCACCTCTTGCAATGAAGAAAGCCACTGCAGTGTAAGAATACTGGTGTGCAGGTCCTATGGAAGGGACCTCTGGATTTCTGAGGCTCTGGGGAGAATAGGAAAGAGAAGGCAGAACAAAGTCCAGCCTGATAGTCTGTTTCTCTTTGGAATGGAAGTTAGACTCCTGCATCCATCCCCTGCCTACCTCCCCCAAATGTGGAGAACATGCACAGCCCATGATTAAGGGCTAGTGGTGGCTCCCCGCTGACGGGAGGAGAAGTTGGGGGTCTGGATGAGATGGGGGTCATGGTGAGGGGCAGATAGAAGGGTTATTCAAGGGAAAACCCAAGGGCAAGCTAGGTTGTCCCATCAGTGTCTTGGGAAAAGAGCTTAGCCAACTTCATGGCACCCTGGATAGTGTGATTGGGGGGTTGGAGGAGCAATCCTTTGTGAACAGAGGAGCAACAGAAAGAAGGACTCACCTTTGGTGTTTCCAGATGTCTCTGAGGTTCTGGAGTCCCCTCACTTAGCTGAGTAAGGGTGCCCAAGATGGGCAATGAGCCGGAAGGGAGAGAGAAATATGAGGACGGATGTAGGGCCATTAGCCGAGGCAATAGCAGGCTGGATGAGCAGCTAATGGGGCATCTCAGCCTAGAAGTGAGTAGGAATCTGTTTCTGGTTGGTTGGTTTGTTGTCCCTCCGGGTAGGGCAGTGAATGTGCAAACAGTACTTTGAAGGAACAAGGCTCATGGGTACAACTGAGTACAGTTGTCTGCCCCCCTCACCCACTGACTGCCTGCCATGTCCCATTCTGGGGGCTCATTCTTTCTTACCCCTGGATGAGATGGTGGGCAGACCCAGTGCCTTACTGGCTCCTTCCTGCAAAACTAAAAATGCTCCTGTTTCATTAGTCACCGAAATCACCTCAACCTACAATTAACACGTGGGATCAAGGTAAAGCTCTTCCCCTCCCCAGCGTGCAGTCTTTGGTGAGGCAATGGCTCCTCTTTCCTGGCCTGTACTCTTCCTTCCCCTTCCAGCGGATGGTGGTGGTTTCTGCTCCATCACTGTTGGCAGGAGGGCGAAGGAGGGGAGGTGCTAGAGTCATGGGGCCGTGGCCTTCACGTTGTCTCCTTTGGAGCTGTGGGGTGTTGAAGCAAAGAGCCCTGGTGGTGCTGTAGAGTAAGCACTGGATTGCTAACTGCAAGGTTCAAACCCACCAGCCACTCCTTGGTAGAAAGATGAGACTATTTGCTCCCATAAAGGTTTTCAGACTCAGAAATCCATATAGGGTCACTATGAGTCAAAAGTAATTCACTAGTAGTGAGTTTGGTTTTAGGTGTTGAAGCCAACTCTTTCCTAGGCACTTGTGTAGGGATACTGGGCATCACTCAGGCATGGGGCATATGTTTTCCTCCCTTTAGCTCTCTTCCCTCAGCCCCTGGGAACCCCGCCATCCATCTCACTATTGGGGTTACTTCATCCTTCTAGTGAGACCTGGAAGACTTAAGCAGCTCCAGACTGGCTCACTCTCAGGGGTGACCCATCTTGGGCCTGCTTCACGAGAAGGAAAGTTCTCTGTCTGTCTCCACTGTGTGTCTGTCTGCCTGTGTGTCTGTCTATGTGTCTGTCTGTCTGTCTGTCTACCTCTGCTGCCTCAGACAGGCAATCACAGCCTCTCCACTTCAATTTTCGTAGGTATGTGTGTCCGTCACCAGACCTACATACGTTTCTTTGAGTGGTCTCCTGAAAGCCCCTCTTACGTACTAGGTTTCAGGTGGAACGTATCATCCCTTTACCTAGGGGAAGGGAACTATGGTGATAGGAAATGGGATTCTTAGCACACCAGTAACTTCCTCCAAAGAACTTCTCTCATTTCCTACCTTTATAGGGAGCCAGTCAGCTCAGTTGACTAGATCACGGTGCTACTAACACCAGGGTTTGGGGTTCAATTGCTGTATAGGCCATTGAAGGCAGGGTCTTGAAATCTCTAAGGGAGCTGGTGGCACTGTAGGATAAGCACTGGACTGCTAACTGCAAGGTCAGTAGTTCAAACCCACCGGGAGCTCCTCAGGAGAAAGATAAGGTTTTCGATTTCTGTAAAGATTTATGGTTGTGAACCCTACATAGCTTTATACCACCAAGTCACTAAATTAAATATTGGTTGCCTTCCTTCCAAGTCTTGCATCTATGACCCAGAACCTCACATTCAATGTAGATGGCCTTGTCATTTATTATCTAGGGTTTGGTGATTGGAAAACACTGGAAAGCAGACAGAACTGGCAGGGGGAATAAAATGGAGTCCCACTTTATGTCCTGTATCGTGTCTGGGAGAAGAACAAAGCTGGTCGTTAAGAGAGACAGCTTCAACATCTTCTCTGCTTTGATGTTGCCCATCTGGGAGTTCAGGGCTTTCTCCAGGATGACCGCAGAGAGCCGACCCTGATCCCTCATCCATGCCAGCTCCTCCCCTGTTCCCTGTAGGTCTCTATTAAACTTGCATTGAGTTTATTCAGAGCACTCATGACTATGTGGTATCACGTCGACTCTCTCCACTGACAGAACGTTACCCTTTCAAGAACCAAGGTTTCTGTTGGTTTTGTTCACTTTGTGTTGTTGCATAGTGGGTGCTCAGTATTTTTGTTGTTGTTTTGAGAATATACACAGCAGAATATACATCAATTAAACAATGTCTACATATGCAAATCAGTGACAGTGACTGCATTCTTCACCCTCCTTTTTCAAGTTGTTCCTCCCCCATTAATATTCACTCACTACCCCTAAGGTTCCAATCAGCATTCCAGAAACAATAAGCCCCTCCCATTCCCCCCCCCCCCCACTCCTACTCCTGGTAACCACTGATAAACTGTGGACTCGGCACTTTTTACTCTTCTTGTCTGTTTATAGAAGTGAGATCATATAATATTTGCCCTTTTGTGATTGACTTATTTCACTCAGTAAGCTTGTATTCAAGCTCCGTCCACGTTGCAGCATATAGCAAGATTCCTTTATCTTACTGGCTGTCAGTTTGTCATACTACGGTGGGTTGTGTGTGGCTGTAATGCTGGAAACTCTGCCACTAGTATTTTAAATACCAACAGTGGACAAGTTTACCCACAGTGGACAAGTTTCTGTGGCGCATCCAGACAAGACAGACTAGGAAGAAGAAGAGGTAGAACACTTCTAAACGGTTAGCCACTGAAACTCTTATATCAGTGAACATTGTCAGATAGTTTGCCAGAAAATGAGCCTCTCAGGTTGGAAGGTGCTCAAAATATGACTGGGAAAGAGCTACCTCCTCAAAGCAGAGTTGACCATATGAGGTATTAATTCAATCGCCTCATATGCATGTGAAAGTTGGTCAATGAGTAAGGAAGGCCATAGAAGAATCAATGCAATTCAGTTATGGTGTTGGTGAAGAATATTGAAAGTACCATGGATTGTAAGAAGCAAAAACAAATGTCTAGGAAGAAGTCCAGCCAGAATATTCCTTGAAAGTGAGGATGATGAGACCCCATCTCTCATCCTTTGGACATGTTGTCAGGCAGGATTGGTTCCTGGAGAAGGACATCATGCTTGGTTAAAGTGGAGTATCAGCCACAAAGAGGAAGATACCCAACAAGATGATTTACACAGTGGTGACAACAGTAGACACAAACAAAACAACAGTTATGTTATGACATGAATGGAGCGAAACTTCTAGGACCTTCATTTGCTGATGGGGCACAACTCAAAATGAGGAGAAACAGATGCAAAGATTCATTAATAATCAGAACATGGAATGTGCAAAGTTTGAAGTCACCAAAATGAAATGGAATGCATAAAGGTTGATATCCTGAGCGTTAGTGAGCTGAAGTAGACTTGGTATTGGTCATTTTGAATCGGACAGTTACACGGTCTACTACACCAGGAAAGACAAATTAAAGGAGAATAGTGTCGTATTCATCCTCAAAAAGAGCATTTCAAGAACTATTTTGAAGTATAATGCTGTCAGTGATAGAATAATATCCATATGACCACATTGAAGACCAGGGTCCTGGTACAGTGCTGTAGGATAAGCAACAGACTGCTCAAGCTCCTCAGAAACCCTATAAAAAGGTCACTAAGGAGCTCTGGTGGCTTAGTGGTTACGAATCGGGCTGCGAACCTTAAGGTCAGCGGTTCGAAACTACCAGCTGCTCCGCGGGAGAAAGATGAGGCTTTCTACTCCCGTAAAGATT
>NW_006408622.1:10652888-10665197 GCF_000296735.1 Chrysochloris asiatica
ATTGTCTTAGGTTCATTCCAGTTGGCTTAGGTTCATTCCGATTGTCTTAGGTTCATTCCAATTGGCTTAGGTTCATTCCAATTGGCTTAGGTTCATTCCATATCCTATTATTGATGGATGTCTGCAGCTCTTTCTCCTTCTTTTGAGTTGTCTCCTTCAGCAAATAAAGCTCCTTAAAGCTTTACTCCGTTTGAATCATCATGGCCAACTCTACTTTGAGGAGGCAGCTCTTCCCCAGTCATACTTTGTGTGCCTTCCAACCTGAACAGCTCATCTTTCAGCAGTATAGATATCTGACAATATTCTGGTGCTATTCATAATGTTTTCATCTTCCAGCACTGTATCTGACTATGCCCAGCTGTTATTCATAAAGTTTTAAGTGGCTAAACATTCAGAAGTAGACCACCTCTCCTTTCTCCTAGTCTGTCTTAGTCTGGAAACTCCACTGAAACCTGTCCACCATGGGTGACTTGTACTGGTGTTTAAAATTCTGGTAACATGGCGTCCAGCATCACAGTGACATGCAAGTCATCAAAGTACAACAAACTGACAGACGAGTGGTGGTTTCTGTATACAAAAATCTAATTTTCCTAATATTATCCATTGAAGAGATACTTCTTTACCCACTGAATGGATTTAGCGTGCTGTAAAATAAGCACCCAACTGCTGACTACAAGATCAGTGGTTCAAATTCACCAGCCAATCCTTGGAGATCCTAGGTGATCCTATATAGGATCCATAATGATCCTATATAAGATCAATATAAGTTGAAACTGACTCAACAGCACTCAGCAACATTAGAAGCCTTATCAAATATTGATTATTGTCATAAGCATGTGGGTTTGCTTATGGATTATCAATGTTATTCCACTGGTCTCTGTGTCTATAAGGCTAGTACCAGCCTGTTTTGATTTATGTAGCTACATAATATGTTTTAAAATAAGAAGTGTGAGTCCTATTTTATTCTTCTCTTTCAGAATTACTTTAACTGTTCAGGATCTCTTGCCATTCCATCTGAACCTGAGAGTTGGATTTTCATCAGGATTCTGTTGAATCTATAGATCACTTTGGTACTACTGACATTTTAGCAGTCTTAAGTCTTTCAATCCAAACACAGAATGTCTCTCCATCTAAGTCTTTTAAAAATCTCTTTTAGCAGTGTCTTAAAATTCTCATTGTATAACAAATGTAATCCTAGGGATTTTTTTTTCCTCTTAGATGCTATTGAAAATGAAATTGTTTGTTTAATAAGCAATATTGAATGGATGGCCAGTTGAGCTCTGGGAATGTTCTGCCCGTGTTCTCAAGTTCCTGGCCTCAGAGTACTTGACCATCTGTTCTGCATGCCTCATCAGGGCCAGTTGACAGCCATATCTCCTGTCAATTGGTCATGAAGCAGGTTTATACTGGCAGCTGGGCCCAGGGACAGGATGGAAAGACACCTGTTTGTTGCCAAGGAACCTATTCCAGACCTCATCAGACCAGGGGCTGCCTGCTGCTCCCTTGAGGAAACCCTAGATACAGAAAGTACTTTGGAGACTCTGATACAAGAACGAAGCTCTGTGTGATTGTTCTTGTACCCCAGCACATGGTTCCGTGGCAGATGCTCAGTCAATGTTTGCTGAGTGAGTGAATGACCCTGAACCTCATTTTGGGTACATGAACTCGAAAATCCTTCCTCTCTCATTTTTTTTCCTCTTTTTTTTTTTTTTTATTGTATTAAACTATGTATGGGGTCCTGGTGTGGCCCTGTGGATTAATGCACTGAACTGCAATGCTGGTTTGAACTGCAAGGTTGGTGCTTCAAACTCACCAGCTGCTCCTCAGAAACCCTATACAGGGTCGCTATGGGTCAGAACTCACTCAACGGCCCTTAACAGCAAGCTATGTATCACACAAAGTTTGGTATTTTAACCATTGTACATCTTCAAGTGTACAGCCCACAGTATTAATCACACTAGTAAGTGTCATGCACTCATCACCATTTGTTTTCAAAATGTCCTAACCACTCCAAATTCAAACTTGGCACTGTGCGTTAATGCGCAGGACTGCAAAGTCGGTTTGGAATGCAAGGTCGGTGGTTCAAGGTTACCAGTTGCGCTTCAGTAACCCTATACATGGTCGCTATGGGTTGGAACATAACAACAACAACAACAACGTGCTAAACAACAATTCCTCATTCCACTTCCCTGAAGGTTCTTATAGCCAATTATATACTTTCTGTCTCTATGCATTTGCCTACCCTAGGCAAATTTCATATATTATATTTCATATAAATGGGATCATATAATATTTGTCCTTTTGTTTTACTCAGTATAATGTTCCCAGGTTCATCCATGTCATAACAGATATTAGAACTTCATTGTTTTTATGGCAGAAACACATTCCATTTTGTTTATTTATTCATTGGTTGATGGGCACTTGGGTTGTTTCCACCTTTTGGCTATTGTCAATAATTCTGCAGTAAACATTGGTGTATACCCTCTCCTCTCATTTAGACACTTACTGATGCCTCCCCTTCCTCCAGAAATATTTCTAGGTCATAGAAAAAGTAATGATGCCCACGAGAAATCCAACTGGGGACAACTAGACTGCTGGAGAAATCAATGCCTAACTCTGGCATAATTCTAAAAATGTCCAGAGTTTCTTCCTCTCCTAGCTCAGGCAGGGAAGAAGGGAGGAGAGAACGGGGCTACTTATGGAGTAATGACGTTGGCCCAGGAATTTTACATTCACTACCTTGATTTATTAAACATATTTTCTGCATTCCAAGGTGAATGGATCTTAACTCATGGGCAGAAGCAGGAAAATGGATGGAGAGAGATCAGAGGCAAAAAGACTCATTTGCAAAGTCTACATCTGTAAACATGACAGAGAACTGGTGAGGATGGTGGGGAAAGGCAGAAAAATCTCAGGTTCCTCAAAAAGTTGATCTTCAAATGGGTTTCAGAAAAGTTCTTAAGCAGCTGTGGATTGCGAAAGGCCTTAATAGGGGTGACTTCTGAGAAGGGTTGTGAGTAATGATTTGTCTTCCCATCTTACCATCTTCAAGAGATGCAAATAAAAGAGATGCATCCTTCAAGAGATGCAAATAAAAGGCAGGAAATGGTTTTATTGGGGACTTTGGGCTGCTTTGCTAGCCTTCTTATACTGTGCCTCTAGCATCTAAAGGTTACACCTCTCTTCCTATCTTGAGCAAGCTGCAAAAGAGTATCTCCATTTTACAGATAACGAAACTGGGACTCAGATAAGTTGATGAACTTGGCCCAAGATCACTTGGCCAGTTCATTAGAAGAGTCGAGATTCAAACTTGTGTGTGTCTTCCCACAAACGTCAGTGTATTTTTTGCAACAAAACAATGGACTTTTCAATTGGCTTATTTGCTCACAAAATTACCACAACTCCTTTCGCTTATCACCAGTCTTTACAGTACCTTTTCCATCTCTCTGTTCCCAGACACCTTGACCTCCACAGACTGGAAATAATTCACAGACTCTTTGGAATGGTATCTGAGCCATTTTTTATTGTACAACCAGTGTTTATTATATATCTGTCCACAGCATTATGTCTGTCTCAGACCACCAGACTCCTGGAGGTAGGGGCTACAGTACTGCAACCCTCTCCATGAAGTGCCTCACTAACATGGAACATGATTATAGAGGGCAAACCAGTGAGGGACAAGTCCTCTTTCTTCAAGAGATGCAAATAAAAGGTAATAAATGGTTTTATTTCTCTCCCTCTTCTCCTGGACTTTACCCTCTAGGCAAAATCAAGGTAATGACTCGTGAATGGGAATGTCAGAGCAGGGGTAGGGGAAGTAAAAGTGATGAGGAAGAGGAAAAGAAACCGTAATACTAGAGATGGGGTTTAGGGTGCTCATGGTACAGCTGGCTGGGAAAGTGTAGGGGAAGTCCTATAGTACAGGGAAGAAAAGCAGAAAAGAACCAGAGAACAAGGCCTTTGAAGGGTCAGAGTTATTTGAATAGGAACTTTAAAGGGAGACGGGCTCTGAGCCAGGCCCAAGTTTCTTCACACTGACCTGGGGTGGCAACAAGTGTGTGTGTGTAGGACGGGGACTGTGTAACTTAGTGGCTGAACAGAAGAGGCCCAGAAAAGCTTCAGGACAACCCTGTCCCCTGCAGTCCCTGAGGACCTCCATCATAACCAGTTCAGGGCTTGAGAGTCACATAGTCCACTTTTTCCTGCTCTGCAGGTCGCTCCCCAGTCCCAAAATGAACCAGCTCCGAATAATGTATCTCTTCATCTTCTGGAAGAGCTGGAGCCACGTTTTCATAGTCACCCTGAGAAAACCACATCATTGTAAGTATGGCCTGGGCCTCCATTTGCCGGTGGCCTCCCACCATCTGTTCTTCCTGCCTATTCATTCTCTGCTTAATTTCAACAGAGGGTCCAAGAGCCCAAGCAGGCATCTTCTTGTTCAGCATCTGTCATCAGCATCTTTTTTCTGCCTCATTTCTGTCCTCTTCTCCTGGGCTTTACCCCAGGGGCAGAAAGTGGGATCAGGCACGGATGTGGTGAGACTTGGAGCATCTGACCACACCTGAACAACCCTTCCCAATATCCAGCCCTTGCCACTACTGGAAGTCCACCCAAGTTCTTCCCATATGGGCCTCAATGTGGAGGCCAGACTCAAACTCTCCAGCTCCTCACCACCACCACCGGCCCCTGCAGCCCTGCCTTCTTACCAGTCGGCGCTTCTGCACCACAGAATATGTGACCATGTCCTCCTTACTTGAGTTACTGGCTGAAGTCCCCTCATCACTAAGAGAGAGAGAGAACAAACAGATGACCACAAAGGAAACATTTCCTATGAACTCTCCTTCCTCCCACTCCCTTAATGCCCCAGCAATGCCACGATAGGCCTCTGCATCTAAAACCAATGTGTTGTATCCCAAGTACCTAATAAATATGCACTGAATGAATTAATGTATGCATGCATCATAGAGTCTTGACCAGCATGATGAAGACTGACTTTAGGAATACAGACACCTGGCTTGAAGAAACAGATACAATTTGGGAGAACATCATTTGCCAAGAGAGGTGTTGAGGGGGTGGAATGAGGTACCGGAGATACGGCAATGCCTAGCACAAAGAGTGCAGGAGAAACATAAGCTTTTCCTCCCAGACCTAGAGTGCAGGCTTCACCCTCCCAGTACCCTCAGTACCCAGTGCCTGGCATGTCCGTTTCGCCAACAGGAAAACGCAAAGCGGCATAACTAATACTATCTTCCATCACTGGATTATAACATCCCAGGGACTGGGACCCTTCCGAGAGGTGGCCTCTTCTAACCTGGGACAGAGACAAGGTTTCAGCTCTAAGCATTTCTTTCCCCATCTGGAATTCCCTTCCCCTGGTCTCTGATGCCCTGGATTACGCATCCCCACCCTCTACCCCCCCAGCACTCTTCATCTAGGTTCTTTGTTTGATTTCAAGGATTCTGCCCTGGATTTCATTTATCTTTTGTCCTACCTTCTTATTTCTTACAAAGAAACTCTGCCCACTGGAATTTTCCTGAAGTTCCTGCTGGCTTCGAATCTTTTTCCAGCTATAAAGATAAAGAGACACCCATTGAGGGTCCAAGAAATGGGAACTGGACCCTGCTGGGGGCTTTCAGGCTGAGTAATGGGAGACAGGAATCAGTCAAGGGAGAGAGAAGGAAGATCTCACCCTCTGTGAAGCTTGACCCCCCAGATTGTCAGGATGAGGATGAGCAGGCAGACCCCGATACCCACAGCTGCTCTCTTGCCTATGGTCTCTGGGCTATCTGGTGGAGGAAGGAGGTTCTGTCAGTCAATGAAATATGAGCCAGCTCTGCCCACAAGGGTTTGCCTAGAAGGCATACTCAATTTCTCTCTGCTACCATCTGTTGTCCTTCTTGCCTACACTTCTGCTGCATGTACTAGGGAAGTGGTACAGAAAATCAGGGAGACCTGGAGCTCCCCTTGGGAGGAAAGGGCCAGTCCTTCCTCATGAGGCATTGCTACTTTGCAACAGACACACAGAGCATGCTCCCCTGCTCCGTGGATAAAAGTGATGCTTGGCAATGGACAATACTATTGGAACTTAAAATGCACCAGTACACCTGTCCTTCAATCCAGCTGTTCCATGTAATTTATCCTTCTGCTATTTTGCAGGTGTGCCCAAAGGACAAGACTGCCAACAGTCTTGGAGAGGGCACTGGGTAGATACACTGTCTGACACAGAATACATTGTAGCCACTACAAAAAGAGCCATGTCTCCAGGGTGTCTGAAAAGTCTGAGACACAGAGGGTATGAGTTTTGACACTTATACTAGTAACAGATAACGCCCTCAGGATGCTTTCCTTTCATTGCCAGCTTTTCAGGTGACCATCCGCTAAACACACAGTCGTGACTCCAATTATTAATCTGTAAAAGTACAATGCATATAAATAAATTAGATATCATTCCTCGATGTTTCCAGGCTCTTTAGACATGCTCTAAATGCACAGACACAGAACGATCTCCAAGTGGCATTATTTCGTAAAAAAGAGAGAGAGAGAAGTCCAGGACTATGTGAGCTGTCCTACCATTTGTGAAACAAAAGAAGGTTGGATGAACACAGTGTAGAGGTGGTGCATGTCTAGCTGTGTCTGTAAAGAGATACAACAAGCTGCTAATGTGGATATTTCTTGGGAGGGAAATGCACTTCTCAGGGACCAATACAAAGAGGTAACTGTCTTTCATTAAGGAGCTCTGGTGGCACTGTAGGATAAGCACTGAATTGCTAACCAAAAGGTCGGCAGTTCAAACCCATCAGCTTCTCTGTAAGAGAAAGATGAGCCCTGCCGGCTCCCGTCAAGATTTACAGTCTCAGAAACTCTCTTTGAATTGGAACCCACTCAATGATGGTGAGTTTTGGTTTGATCTTACCTTTTTTATACTGTTTTATTATTATTATTTTACCATATTCTTATATCATCTTTTTAAAAACCACTAAAATTGTAAAGGATAAAATCAAGCCACATATCAAAGATGAGACAGAGGGAGAATCAGAAAGAATGACCCCCGTAGGAGCTCAGGATGTCTGGAAGGTTAGGGACAGCTTGAGAGGGAACCCTCTTGGAAGAAGGTGATTCAGGAAGAAGGAGGGAGGCAAAGAGGGAAACTGAAAACAAAGACAGGATAATAATCCTTCATCCAAGAGGTAGGGCTCTGTCCAGGAGTGTGCCTTTGAGAAGACAGTTGGAGCTGGGCCTGTGGGAAACGGAAGGGAGGACAGGAGAAGGGGGAGCAAGGGTAAGGTGGTCTGGGAGGCATATGTGGGGGGCAGAGAAAAGGGAAGATGAGGAAACCATGGAATCAGCAGTGCCAGAGAAGACCATGAGCAGAAATGGTAAGAAGTCTTACAGTAGACAGTGAGGGTGCTGGGGGCTGACTCGCCCACACCCAGCCGGTTGGCCCCCTGGCACCGATAGTCGCCTGAGTGCTGAATCTTTACAGGTTCCAATCTCAGCGTCTGACTAGCATGGTGGAGGTTTTGGTTGTTCCAATCAAACCAGGTGTAGTGAGAAGCAGGCGGGTTGGCATCACTCTCACACGTTAGGGCTACCTTCTTCCCCTCCATCACTCTGTCTTTTGGGGTGATGGACACCCGCAGTCTCCTCGGTGCATCTGTATGGGGAAGCAAAGTCAGGACCCAGGTGACCTGGCACCCACTCACTCATCTCTGTTTACAGCCTCCACCTCTGGTGACTCACACAGCACTTGGAGCATCCAGGCCTCAGATGTGGTCTGTCCTATGGAGTTATTAACTAAGCAGCTGTAATTCCCAGCATCTTCAGGGGAGATGGAGTCAAACTTCAGTTCTCTTCCTTCCTGCAGAAGGTTTCCATTTTTCTTCCAGGAGAAGTGGACATCTTCAGGGCGGCTGCTTAAGACGTTACATCGAAGGAGGACCCGGTGCCCAGAGTGAATCTCAGTACTGGGGCTGACCTTCAGGACCCTGACACCTTTGGGAGCATCTAGAGAGCAAGGGTCTCAGGCTGTCTCTCAGTTCTCTCCCATCTTCCCTCTCCCCTCAACCCTATTGCCTGGCTCTCATCCCTCAGTTGTAGGAGCTCTGGTAGTGTAGTGGTTACGAATTGGGCTGCTAACTGCAAAATCAGTAGTTTGAAACTACCAGCTGCTCTGTGGGAGAAAGATGAGGCTTTCTACTCCCGTAAAGATTTACACCCTCGGGAACCCTGTACAGGGTCACTATGGGTCGGAACCGACTCGATGGCACTTAACAACAACAACATGGGTTGGAAATGACTCAGCACTTAACACCAACGGTAATACCACTATTATTCAAATGTGTGCACCAACCACTAAAGCCAGTGATGATGAAATGATAGGATTTTGCAAGACCAGTGACTTACTCATTACAAATACCTTTCCCCCCTCCAACAGTATAAAAGGCACATGGACCTCACCAGATGGAATACATAGGAATCATATTGATTTTATCTGTGGGAAGAGACAATAGAGAAACACAATATCATCAGTCAAAACAAGCCAAGGTCCAACTGTGGAATAGACCATCAATTGCTCATATGCAAGTTCAGGCTGAGGCTGAAGAAAATTAAAAACAAGTCCTTGAAAGCCAATCTATGACCTTGACTGTATCCCATCTGAATTTAGAGACCATCTCAAGAATAGATTTTACACATTGAACACTAATGACCAAAGACCAGAAGAGTAGTTATGGGATGACATCAATATCATCATCCATGAGATTCCTGGCAAGATGGCGGACTAGGCAGAAGCACTACATGGACACTCTACAACAAAGTACGAGAGACCAAATTAAAAAGACACAGATGAAAATTCTGGAACCCTGAACTTCAGAAGGTTAAAGAGGTTGATGGAGTGCTTGCTGGGAGGAGAGGCCAAGCAAGGACAGTGAGAGAGGGGGACTGACTGGTGAATGTCTGACCAGACAGTGCTCCACCATCTTGTGAGCAGCTTTGGTGCCGGAAGGAAGAGATTCGGTGTGGGTGATGAGAAAGGTGCAATTTCTTCTTTTTCCCCATGCTACCCTTGTGACCAGAGGTATGGCCAGCTCCCACCCTTATCCACTCCCAGCATAGGCCCTGCTCTTTGTTAGTTCAGTGCTGGGTGGCTGGAAGCCACGCCAGTGTGAGTTGAGAAGCAGCTGCCCCTCTTTGGTGTGCCAGTTTGGTGCCTGGATTCAGGTGGGCTGTGCTCCAGACCTACAAAACCTGAAGAACCACCAGACTAGCATATAGCCAATCATCCTGCCCCATAGCTTCCCTGTAGTCATGACAGACACTAAAACCAGCTCCATCAAGGGCCCCCAAGAACTACTTCTGGACTAAGTTCCCTGAACATAGATAGCATGGAGGCCACTAGGAGCTTTGTCTAGGGCCAGGAATTCTGCTATTGCATCCCTTCCACACCCGCTTCATGAGCTCCTTGACTTGCAGAAGCCCACCAGAGATTTCTCTCCTCTAGGTCCAACAACTGCACTGTTTTTACAAGTACAACAATCTCACAACAGACTATTTTAGCTCACACAAAGAAACAAGAGAGAAAGGCTCAAAGAAATGACCAAGATGCAGAGCCAGAAAACAATTCTGAGGAATAAAAAGTAATGGAACTAATTTTAAAAGAATTCAAAAGAATGTTAATTAGCTTCCTTCAAAGGATCTATGTTCCTAGAAAGATCGAGGAAAGCAAAGACAGCACAATAAAAACTTTTAGAAGAATTCAGAAAAACACTACAAGAACAAACAGGCAAATTATTACAAAATTTGAAACAATACAAAACCTGCCATTAGAAATCCAAAACATTAATACTAAGATCTCAAAAATGGACAATACCTTGAAAGAGCAGAAGAGTAGATGTGAAGCAATGAAAGTTCAAATTAATGAGCTTGAAGATGAATCCTTCAATACTAGTATGCTAAAAGAGCAATCAGGAAAAAAGAATGGGGAGGGGGGAGGCCCTAAGAGTTATGTGGAACACCAACTTACAGGTGATGGGAATTCCAGAAAAGGAAGAGACAAGCACAGAGAAAATTGTTGAAGTGTTGTTGGAAGAAAACTTCTCTAACATTAAGAAAGATGAGAAGATAAGCATGCAAGAAGCTGAACAAACCCCAAACAGGATAGATCCCAAAAGAAAATATGCAAGCCATATCATAGTCACACTTCCAAAATCAAAGACAAGGAATGAATCCTGAGAGTACCTCTAGAAAAACCAAAAGTTACCTACAAAGGAGAACCAGTAAGACTAAGCTCTGATTTCTCAGTAGAAATTATGCAGGCAATAAGTGAATGGGATGACATATACAGAACTCTGAAAGAAAAAATTGCCAGCCAAGAATCATATACCCAGCAAACTTGTTTCTCAAATACAAAAGCAAAATTAGGACATTTCCTGATAAATAGATATTAAAGGAATTTTTAATGACCAGACCAACTTTACAAAAAATGCTAAAGAGTGTTCTTTGGACTGAGAACCAACAACAACCTGAGATTACCACACATGACAACAGCACCCAGAACTCAATCCAGATATAGAAGTATTTAAAGTAAAACAAATCTACTGAAAATAGGAAACCAGAGATATCAATATCTAATGAAGTCAACTACAAAGCAAAAGGAAGGAATAGCATAGACACAGAACTTCCAAATGGCAAGGAAGTCAAGTAGATTTCAAGATAAAACAGATTGTTTTAAGCAGGAAAAAAAAATTTTAAGTAAATAACAGAAAAATAATACCTACATATCAAAATAAAAAAAGAGGGAAATCAGAAAGATTTAATAAACATTAACACAACAGAAATTAAAATGGAAAGAAAACCCACAAACAAAATATACTCAGCATAGAAAATTATATGGAACAAAGAATCCAATAGCACCACAAACACACAATGACAATAATCAACCGATGCTGTTGATAATTAAACTGAAAGTAAATGGATTAAATGTACCAATTAAGAGACATAAAGAACAGAATAGATAAGAAAATAGAATCCTTTGATATGTTGTCAGATAAGAGACAGATTAAAAAGATGAGAGACAGCCTAAATATCCATCAACAGAAGAATGGTTCAACAAACTTTGGTATACTACTACAAAATGTTGAAGAATAATGATGAATCTATGAAACACCTCACAACATGGTTGAACCTTGAGGACATTATGGTGAATGAAATTAGTCCATCACAAAAGGACAAAGATTGTATGAGACCAATGTTGCAAAAAGTTTAAAAAAAACAAAAAAGGTGTTCTTGATAAAAGATGATGGTTACAGGGTGAAGGGAATTATTCATGGATTACAGGGTAGATACATGGTAACCTAGGTGACAGACCAGGCAATGTACAAGAGGGAGGTTAACAGAGGAAAGATGAAGGTAGCGGGAGACGCAGGGAGGAATGCAATAGTTAAAGTGAATAGAGGTAAATGCTGTTAACTGTTAGTGCATGGAGAGGGTTGCAATCATGTAATGAAGCAAAGTATATGATTTGTTAATTGTAAAACTGATGATCTGCTATATAAACTTTCACTCAATTCACAATAAAAAGTTTAAAAAAAAATCATCCATGAAGAAAGCAAAAGGTCACTTAGAGGACTAAAGAAAGAAGAACCAAAATGGATGTCAGAAGGGACTTTGAAACCTGCTCTTGAATGTAGAGAAGCTAAAGCAAGTGAAAGAAATGAGGAAGTGAAGAACTGAATAGAACATTTGAAAGGAAAAAGCCAAGTATGATAATGAACTGCAAAGACCTACAGTTAGAAAACCAAAAGGGAAAAACCTATTTGTGCGTTCCTTTCTTGATGGTCCTAGGGGGTCCTCCGTTTCTGGACTGTAAGATCAACCACTCCCTTTTTTTTTGTTACAAAACGTCTACCTTTACAAGTATGACAGTCGCGATGAAATATTCTTTTTGATGATGAATGTTATGCTGTTGTCCTGGCATAGTAAAATATATGATTGTCCAATTCAAAATGTCCAATACCAGTCCACTTCAGCTCATATGATATCATAGGCTGTTGATTTTTATGCATTCCATTTCATTTTTCTTTAAATTCGATTTTGCAATTGGACACCCATCTCTGTAGACATGGGCAGACGCTCATTTCATTTTTGACACCTTCCGATTGTCTTAGGTTCATTCCAATTGTCTTAGGTTCATTCCAATTGGCTTAGGTTCATTCCAATTGTCTTAGGTTCATTCCAATTGGCTTAGGTTCATTCCAATTGTCTTAGGTTCATTCCAGTTGGCTTAGGTTCATTCCGATTGTCTTAGGTTCA
>NW_006408622.1:10665297-10672127 GCF_000296735.1 Chrysochloris asiatica
GCTTTCTGCTCCCGTAAAGATTTACAGCCTCGGAAACCCTGTTCAGGGTCGCTATGGGTCGGAACCGACTCGACGGCACTTAACAACAACAACAACTTCCCTTAGTTCGCTGAGAGAACTCTGGTCCAGGCTCCAGGCTCCTGACCCTTAGGTCCTCATGTCCCAACTGAGTTACCGCCTCCCAGATCCCCTGCCCAGGTGACTCACACTGCACATTCAGGTTGACAGAGACAGCCTCTGAACACCAGGTGTTACAGACTCGGCAGGTGATTGCTCTTACATCCCAGGCAACTTTTCTAATCATCAGCACCTCAGGGAATGACTCATTCTTGGAGACTTGGGGTGTCCATTCATATCTGGTAACTCTAGGGTTACTAGAATTGTAGTTACAAACCAGGATCACATCATCTCCTTCTCTAATTGGTGTAGGATTCTGAATCGCCATGGTCACCCCTTTGGGAGGATCTGTGGGGGGAGGAGAGGGGACAGAGAGATCGGTGAAGACAAGCCAGGTATCCATAATACGTTTTCCTTCCTGCTTCCTCTTCCTCTCCCACCTGCCCCCTTAATTCCGACAACTCCTAAATGAATCAAAGGAAGGCTAAGGCTTCCCGCTTGCATTTGTGTGAGGACAGGTCCCTTCCCCTGGCCCTTTGCTGTCATTTGAGTCCTGATGCTTTAGTCATTTGGAGCACAGCTCTGGAGCCAACTCTGCCACTTAGTTTACTCCTAAGAGCACCTCACTCACAGTACTGTTGCAAACATAAAATAAAATCAGAGCATGGTACATAGTTGTTGTTAAGTGCCTTCAAGCCGGTTCCAACCCATAGTGACCCTGTGTAGAGTTTCCGAGGAGCGGCTGGTGAGCTTGAACTGCTGACCTTGTGGTTCAAACCAACACATTAGCTCGCAGAGCCACACCAGGACTCCTGGTACATAGCAAACACTCTAAGATGTTAGCTGCTGATGCTGTGATTTTATATCTAGATGTCCAGGATTTGAGAATCCCCATCAGTGCTCAGACCATGACATCTGAGTCTGAGGATCAAACTATAGATTCTGTTTGTCTGCTAAGGGTCACTGAATTGAAGAAGGTCCAATGATGTAATGAGACAGTTTTTCCCAGCTATCTCCTGAAAACTTCAGTATCCTTTCTGAGACTCAGCGAATGTTTAGTGATGCTAAGCTCTGTGTTCCTTGTGGAGTCTAGGCATCTCGCCATTTATCCATTCAGCCAAAATCTACTGGAAACTTACCACAAGCCAGACCCCATTCGAGGTGCTAGGAATACCACTGTGAGAAAAGAAAACACCTGCCCCAAGCAACTTACATGTTTGGAGACCCTGGCTTCTTACTGACGAGCCCAGGTACCTATTTTATCCTCCCCACTACTTCTGCCCCTTCCCCTTAGAACTGAAGTACTGTGACTACTCACATTGTACATCCAATTCAGCTTCCTGGTCAATCTGTCCAAGACCAAGACTGTTTTCTGCCAAGCAGGAATACTTCCCAGCATGCTGGGGGAGAACCTTTGGGATTTGGAAATTGCTTTTTGTCTTTCCCAGAATTTCTTTTCCATTGAAATACCAGGTGTAATTTGTCGGAGGAGGATTGGCTAGTGAAATACAAGTCAGCTGCACTGGATTTCCCTCCTTAGCCAACAAGGGGCGGATCTGAACACTGGAAGGTTCTGGAGCAACTGAAAGAAGTTGCAGGGGAAGGTGAGGAAAGGACCTGTGGTTTACCTGTCAAGGGCTTGGGCTTTGCCTCCCTCCTCCACACCCAACTCCTTGCCTGCCCTCTCCCCTGTTCCTGGGAGGCTCACACTGCACTTGAAGATGCACTTCTTCTGAATCTCTTGAGCCCTTATCATTGGAAACCTGACAGTGGTAGTTTCCACTCTCCGTCTTGGTCACTGAGGACAGAGTTAGTGTGGTTGTCTCCTGATTCTTTAGCCGGGTCCTGTCCTTGAACCAGAATATAGTTCGGTACTCCGGGTTGCTGCTGATGATGTGGCATTCCATGGTCACAGATTCCCCCACTGTTACAATGGCGTCTCTAGGGCTGACCTCGATCTTCAACATCGGGATGTCTGCAGGAGCAGAGGGCCAGTGGGGACATTCTCAGAGTAGAAGGAAGTAAGAAGGGGCAGTGTTTTTCTGCTGATTAAGCAGTGGTCTACATGTGCATGTGTGTGTATATAGTCACTCACTGTCACCCTTGTCATAGTCTCCCAACTGGTTTCTGCTTTCTCTCTTCCCCTACAGACTGGGCTGTACCAGCAGCCAGAAGGATTCCTTACAGTGCCAACCAGATCTTGTCACTCCCTGCTCAAAACCATTCCATGGATTTCACATTTAGAATAAGATCCAAGACTCTTACCACAGCCCATGTGATCTAGTGTTCCAGCCCCTCTCAGGATTACTCCTTCGTCACTTGGGTCCTGGAATGTACTCTCTTTCAGCCTCTGTGGCTTGTTTGCTCTGCCACGAACACAACAAGCAAATTCCCACCACAGGGCCTTTGCACTTATCACTTCCTGGAATGCTCATCTCGAAAATTTATCTGCCTCTGTTTCTCCAAAGGAGCTCTGGTAGCATAGTGGTTACGAGTTGGGCTGCTAACCTTAAGGTAAGCAGTTTGAAACTACCAGCCATTCTGCAGGAGAAAGATGAGGCTTTCTGCTCCTGCAAAGATTTACAGCCTTGGAAACCTTGTATAGACTCGCTATGAGTCAGAACCGACTCCACGGCACATCACCACCATTTCTCCATTCATTCAGGTCTCAGTTCAAATGTTTCTCTCCCTCAGAGAGATCTTCACTCATCACTTCTCTATCCTAAACCTGCTTGGGTTTTTCTTTTTCTGAATACATTCACATTGTTGTTGCTGTTGTTAAATGCTGTTGAGTTGATTTGGACTCATAGTGACCCTGTATAGGGTTTCTGAGGAGTGATTGGTGGGTTTGAACCCCTGACCTTGTGGTTAGCAGCCAAGTGCTTATCCCACAGCACCACAATAGGACTCCAGTAATACATTCACATAATTAGCATTATAGCCTCTATTTTTTGTTGTTGTTGTTTTTAAATCTATTTACTGTTTGTCTCTCTCGCTGTTATACTAACTCCATGTGGGCAAGAATTTGTTCTGGTTTCTCACTGTTGTACTATACCAGCAGCTGTAGCAGGGCCTCAAGTCTAATAAATGTGTAATGAATATTCATTGAACGAATGGATGGGACACCTATGTGAATAATAACAACGTGGAAAATTTACTTGGGGAGGTGAGGAGGGTGGTGAGGAGCTAAAGAGATAATCCCAAAATTATGTTGTGTCTTGGGAGTGGACTAAATCAATTTATTCTGTTAGGCCAACACAGATGTTAAAATGAATCTGTGACTTGGAACACTTGGGGTCTACAACAGGGATGATGGAAGAAGTAAGGAAGTTTTGCCGGGGTCATCCCCAGCTGAGGTGACCACTGCTGATCATCTTTCTGTTATTCTCAGTACTACTGAGGGACTGAAGGAGCTCTGGTGGTGCATGGGTTATGTGTTGGGCTGCTAACCACAAAGTCATCAGTTCAAATCCACTAGTCATTCTATGGGAGAAAGATGAGGCTTTCTGTTCCCATAAAGATTTGCAGCCCCGGAAACCTTACAGGGGCATCATGAATCCGAACCTACTCAACAGTACAAATACCACTACTGCGATGCAGGGCCTGGGGAGAAGGTGACAGGGACTTGATCTTTTGTCTCAGGAGAACTGGGTAGACTCACGCTTCACATCGAGCCACACCGTTTCCTGCGAGAGGACCTTCTCTGTTTGGAGATCCTTGAGCTGACAGGTCAGATTCTTTCCATGGTGAGTCCACTCTGGCTGGAACGTGAGCCTGCTCTCTATGGAGACAGTCTCGGGGCCTGGGTTGGTTGAGGTAACCGCTGGCTTATCCATTGACCACTGCAACTGGACCGGGTAGTTGGGGCAAAAAAAATTCAGCTTGCAAATTAAAGTGACTTCTTGAAGTTCTTGGATTTCCATGGGGAGCTGGATGTGAGGTGGAGGGGGTCTTTCTGCAAAAGAGTTGGGATCTTGATAGGGACCCGGAAAACCCTGTTCTAAATACCCACCCTGAGGAACCCTTGGCCAGTCCCTGCTACCTCTTTCCAGCCCTGCCTCTCTCTGCTTGGGATCCCTTCTGCTCAACTGAAATACTCTCCGGACAGTCTTGCAGATGCTCAGCCTCCTTTGGAATAATATTTCATGCTTATTTTATACTCAGATTCTGATAGTGGCTTCCTAAATGTCCTCAAGTTTGCTCCCCAATGTGCCCTAAGTGAAGCCTGTTGGTTTTGTTCAGACTGCATTTCTTAGCTTGAATGACACACTTGTTCAGTGGTCACTGTATAGGAGATAGGCAAGCACAGAAATCCTGTAGACGGACGAACAGGTCTGTGTGCGGTCACAGCTCTGAAGCTGTTTGTTTCACTGTAGATGGAGAGCTGCTTAGACTTGTATGTAGGCTTGGACTAAAGTAACCAGACTCTGCCTAGGGTAGAGGCCCCAGACTTATGTGCAATGAGTCACATCAAACCCCTACAGGTATGTCATTCAGCCCATGCAAAGGCTAATACAAAATTAAATGAGTCATAAACATTAAGACTTTGGGGAGATTTCACTTGAAAATCTTTCTTTCCAGCTTCCCTGGAAAAATCAGGATCTAGATTCCTATGTGCCAGAATGAGCAGGTACTAAGGGGAAGTGTCCCCTCTGAGGTGCAAGAGCCCATGTTACAGGTTTCCACAGCGGCTGCCTTCCACAAGCATCTCTATTACCTTTATTCCAGGAAAAGCTATATCCCATCTCCCACCTTGCCCTGCTGAGACAGGTCCTCTTCCCCTAAGTCTTACCAGAGACATTGAGGTTGATATTCTCCATCCATCTGTCATTACTTGATGTCATCCTCAGTCCCAGTTGACCGCTGTCATTGGCATGCACTGGCTGGATTCTCAGAGTGCAGTTATTTTCGGTGTTCCCCAGGAACTGTACTCTCTCTTCGTAAAGAATGCTTGGGGACTTATAAAGTATGGTTCCCATAAAGTTCTTGGTGGTTTTGTTAAAAAGATAATTGTGGTACACGTCCATGGATGTCACGGTATGTGAGGCTGTATAGCGGCAGGGAATCCACATACAAGCACCTTCCCAGGAGTAGAGGGTGTGAGGATGGTAAAATTTCCATGACGCTGAGTCAGAGAAAGCCAAGTATTCTGGAACCCATCACAATGATCAGAAAGCATTATTGCAGGGCATAGAAGGTTTTCAAAGGTATAAAGAAGGCCCTCTAAGGATCGAGGGAGAAAGAGGGAGATATGCAACAAGAATAAGACACAAAAAGAGATGTACCGGCAATCCCTGGTTATTTTTGGAGGACTTAGGGCCAACTTTTACTGACCCTTTAATGCTATGTACATTTGCCCTCACTTTGAAATGATTGAACCAACCTCTGCTCACCACAAATTCTTCATTACAGTCATCTTTACTTAACGCACATGTAGCTTTTAAATCGTTGGAAAGACGTCAAGCCTTTTCTTGCACTGAAGTAAGGCTAAATGAGAACTCTATGCACCTGTTTCAACTTACCTGCCAATTTTACTTAAAGACACACAAGGATGGATCTCTTCCATAACTCAGGGATATCTGAACATATTTAATCTGTCCTACATCCCTGCCTATCCTACATTTACTCTTTGTTGTCCCAGGTCTTTCCTTCCCACTGCCATCCCCAAATTCAAGTAGCAACTCAGGCCATGTCCTTACCAAGGAACAGGAGCGAGGGACCAAAGAGATGCATGGTGTCCTGTCCAATTAGGAACCTGAATCAGAAAGAGTTGGTCTTTGAGCCATCTGGTCACTTACTTCTTCCAAGAGGGCTCTTCTTTCTCCCCCACCGAGCTCCAATTCCAAAGGCGATCACATCTGGTTGTATGATGGAGACATAGAATTCTGGATACTCATAGGGCCTTTTCTGGCTATACTATGAAAGCCTTATAAGAGCTATCATCTTTCTCCCAAGTACCCAGTCTAGACTCATTCCATCCACCCACCCACCCACCCATCCATCCCTCCATCTATAATTTTACAAACTCTCTGCCCACCTCTTGGGATTTTATTAGGATCAGACCACAAAGAACCTCAGATGCCAGGTTCTGGATAACCTGGAACACCTCTTGGGGCTTCAGTGAAGCAACTGTTCTGGGATGGGTAAAAGGTTTTACACAAGGGAGAAACATAGTCAAACCTTGATATTAAAGACCAAGAAAAGAAAATTATAAAGTAGGGTTCCAGTCTAGAAGGATTTAGAAGACTGTGATCCAAGGGTCAGAAGCTTTCCAGAAAATTTAATGATCCAGATGAAGACCAGGCTAAACCTTGACTAAAGACAAAGGCTGTCTCGGTTCTAGCCAATTGTTGCCCAGTGGGAACATAAGCCATCACTAGAAGCCAGATTTTCATGAGAGATGTCTTGCTTTAAAAAGCAAACAAACTAAACAAAACTATCTGTATGTAGTCTACAGGAACTCCAAGAGTGCCAAATTACAACTCCTGCCTCACTGGATGCAGTGGGCTCCCACCTCCAAGACTTTTAAGAAACCAAAGGTACCTGTCGAGTCCATTCAGACTCATGATAGTCTTGTAGAACAGAGTAGAACTGCTTGCCCCAGAGGGTTTTCCAAGACTGAAGGGTTGCTATGGTGGTGGTGATGATGTGCCATGGAGTTGGTTTGGACCCATAGCCACCCTGCACAGGGTTTCTGAGGCTGTAAATCTTTA
>NW_006408622.1:10672227-10677369 GCF_000296735.1 Chrysochloris asiatica
AGCAGAAAGCCTCATCTTTCTCCCATGGAACAGCTGGTAGTTTCGAACTGCTGACCTTAAGGTTCGCAGCCCGATTCGTAACCACTACGCTACCAGAGCTTCTTGTTGGCAGCAATTTGACAGCAATGGGTTTGATTTTAGTTTTAATCTTTATGAAAGTCGACTGTCATCTTTCTTTTTTGGGGTTCAAACCGCCCACCTTCCAGTAGCAGCTGAATGCTTAACCACAGCATCATCAGGAGCTCTCTTCACAGAGTTAAATTTACATAGAGTTAAATTTAAGTCCCAATTTACATGGTTGTGCTTTCTGTGCCAGTCCCCCGGGAGCTAACAGGATGTGCCAATGGAGTGTGTCTCCTGTCTCAGCACTGACCCAAGCCCCTCCCATCGGCACCTCCAACATTTCCCATGAATCAATGCCACCCCCACACTTTGCTATCAATTTCCTCCATCTCCGTGGCTCATGACAAGAACCGTTCATTGACCAGTACCAAGTTGGGGGTACGGGAGAAGCTACATGGCTTTCTGAAAGCAGGAAACAGGGTTCTGCCCCAAGGCATATGGGCTGGCATTTTCTGGTATGGGCATGAATTAGGGGTAAGGGTCTGAAACTGGGACATATTCTCCAGACAGATTGATATGGGTTCCGCAGCTGCTAATAATGTTACGCACACACAAAAGAAAGTCTTCCAAACCACATCCATTTAGAAGAGCAGGTTTCAAGGTTAAAGAGAACTCTTAATGTACTTTTCAAACCCCTTAATTAGCTCTTGTATACAACATACATTTCCAAATATGGGGGCTGGCCTAGAATGCCACAGAATCACTTTGCAGGGACAGTGTTCTGAGGGATGCACTTTGGGGCTTCCACAGGACTGTGGCAAAGTTTGGATTCCATTTTTAGTGGCAAACCCTGCCCTTCTAACAACACCAGGACCCCAGAATGAGTGGGAAAGGAATGTTTATCAAAATGGGGCTTCCTGTTTGCTTCTCAGATAGTCTCTGGAGAGTATGAAGTAGAACCCTTGGACTAGGAATTAAAAGGCTGAGGAGGCAGGTTGGGCTGTGGAGGCAGGGGATGATAGTCACTGAGCGCGAAGGCTCAGAGCAAGGCCAGGTTGTCCAGACTTGTGGCCTGCTCACCAAAGGACTCAGTAGGGTTTTGCAAGACCTCAAACCAGTTTCCTGACTCCATTCTTCCCTCCCAGGCATCTAGAGGGCCATGCTGCTCTCACAAGACATGTCAAGTCTGGCAAGAGGGATGTCCAAAGCCTAGGTTCTAGCCTGTTGTGGTGGTGGTTATGTGCCATGGTTCCGACTCCTAGCGACCCTTTTTGGGTTTCTGAGGCTCTAAATCTTTACGGGAGCAGAAAGTCTCATCTCTCTCCTGCAGAACAGCTGATAGTTTCAAACTGCTGGCCTTGAGGTTAGCAGCCTGACTCGTAACCACTACGCTACCAGAGCTCCTCAGCCTGTTTCAATAGAGGCAAAAGAAAAGAAAGGAGGCCACCATTGTGCTCCCAGCCTGATGATTGCACCCAGCACAAAGCAGCTGCTCTGTGTTCCCTTGCTGAATACAAAAGGAAACAAAATGTTTTACCTGTTTCCCCACGTCTTCCCTCTGCAGGGACACTGGCAGCATCTGAGGGAAAGGAGGAAGTATCTTGCAGTCTCTGGTGTTTGGTTTCACCCTCCTTGACCACACCTCCTGCCCTCTGTGATTCTGAGGTTAAGCTAGTAGCATCATGATTGAGGGAGTGGAGAAAAGAGGTTTGTGAGTTGCTGTGATTCAAAGCTATGCCACTGGTATTTTAAATACCAGCAGGATCACCCATGGTGGACAGGTTTCACATGAGCTTCCAGACAAAGACAGACTAGGAAGAAGGAGTGACAAACTACTTCCGAATCTTTAGTCACTGAAAACCTTATGAATAGCAGAGAAACACTGTCAGGTCTAGTGCCAGAAAATGAGCCCCTCAGGTTGGAAGGCACTCAAAATGCAACTGGGGAAGAGCTGCCTCCTCAAAGTACAGTTGACCATGATAATGTGAATGGAGTACAGCTCATGGGAGAAAAGCCCAGGGGACCTTCATTTGCTTATGGGCACAACTCAAAATGCTGTAAACAGCTGTAAACATCCATTGAAAATTGGAACATGGAATGTATGAAGTATGAATCTGGGAAACTTGGAAGTTGTCAAAAATGAAGTGGAACACATAAACATCAATATCTTAGGCATTAGTGAGCTGAAATGGATTGGTATTGGCCATTTTGAATCTGACAACCACATGGTTTACTATGCCAGGAATGACAAATTGAAGAGGAATGGTGTTGCATTCATCATCAAAAAGAACATATCTAGATCAGTCATGAGGTACAATGCTGTCTGTGACAGGATAATATCCATGCACCTACAGGGAAGTCCAGTTAATACCACTATTATTCAAATTTACGCACCAACCACTAAAGCTAGTGAAGATGAAATAGAAGAATTCTATCAACGTCTTCAATCTGAAATCTATCAAACATGCAATCAAGGTGTATGATCATTACTAGCGATTGGAATGCAAAGGTTGGGAGCAAAGAGGAAGGATCAGTAGTTGGAAAATATGGCCTCGGTGATAGAAATGATGCTGGAGAACGCATGATAGAATTCTGCAAAACCAATGATTTGTTCATTTCAAACACCTTCTTTAGATAGCATAAGAAATGACTATACACATGGGCCTCACCAGGTGGAATACATGGAAATCAAATTGACTACATCTGTGGAAAGAGACAATGGAAAAACTCCATATCATCAGTGAAAACAAGGCCAGGGGCAGACTGTGGAACAGACCATCAATTATTCATATGCAAATTCAAACTGAAACTGAAGAAAATAAAAACAAGTCCACAGAGCCAAATATGACCTCGAATATATACCCTCTGAATTTAGAAATCATCTGAAGAACAGATTTGATATTTGATACATTAAACACTAAAAACTAAAGACCAGAAGAGTTGTGGGATGACATCAAGAATATCATACGTGAAGAAAGCAAAAAGTCATTGAGAAGACAAGAAAGAAGGAAAAGGTGAAAATGAATGTCAGAAGAGACACTGAAACTTGCTTTCCAGCGTAGAGATGCTAAAGCAAATGGAAGAAACGAGGAGGTCCAAGGGTTGAACAGAAAATTTCAAAGATCAGCTGGAGAAGATAAAGCAAAATATTACAATAAAATGTGCAAACATCAGAAAACCAAAAGGAAGAACACACTCAGCATTTCTCAAGCTGGGGGAACTGAAGAAAAAATTCAAGCCTCAACTTTTGTTATTAAAAGATTCTCTGGGCAAATTATTGAATAATGCAAAAAGCATCAAGAGAAGATGAAAGGAATACACAGAGTTACTGTACCAAAAGGAAATGTCTTTGAATTATGATGTTGGTAAAAAAAAAATATTGAAAGTATCATGAACTGTCAGAAGAACAAACAAATCAGTCTTGGAAGAAGTGCTACTGTCAGAATGCCCTCAGAAGCGAAGACGGCAAGACTTTGTCTCACCAACTTTGAACATGTTATCCGAAGGGACCAGTCCTTGGAAAAGTGTATCCAGCTTGGTAAGGTACAGGATCAAGGAAAATGAAGACCCCCAATGAAATGGATTCACACAGTGACATCAACGATGGCCTCAGACCGAGGAATTGTGAAGATGATTCAGGACCAGGCAGGGTTTCTTTGTCTTGTGGAAATGGTTGATGTTGGAGCGGATTCAACATCACCTAACAACAGCAACAACATGAGGACTATATTTTTTTGGTAATGGAATAATTCTGTTTCTTGGCTCCGTGGTTTTTACACAGATTTATACATGACGCTGTGGGATAATGAGCTGGACTGAAGAGTTGGTTTGTACCACAAAGTCGATGGTTCAAGATCACCAACTGCTCCTCAGAAGACCTATACAGGGTCACTATGGATCGGAATCGATGGCACTAAACAACAACAATAAATACATGTGGAAAATGACACCCACATTGTATCAATGTCAAATTCCTGGCTTTGATAGTGTACTATAATTATGTAAGAGGGAACCATTGGGGAAATTAGGTCAAGGGAGAACAACTTCCGGTAAATACGTCATTATTTCAAAATACATTTTTTTCCCTAAAGAAAGCAGCAATTTCAGTGTGTGTGTGTTGGGGGCTGACTTGGGGCAAAGGACCCACCAGAGACTTGAATCCCACTCATTGAGGAGTGTCCAAGTCCTTTTCTGTGCATGGTTCTAGGCATTGCTCACTGTCTGGTAACAAGAGGAAATCGAACCATAGGTTTATGGGTATGTCTTCATTTCTGAAGGTCAGGAAAAGCCAGGAGATGACTATGGACTCCTGGGAAAAACAGTTGCTTTGATGCCTTCTCTCTTCCTTCCATTGTTACCTCTGAAGAAATAGATTGTCTCTGTTTGGGGTGACTTGACTGCCACCTCACTAGGGAGGCAGAGGAATACCAGTGTAAATCTTGGCTTGTCATTTGGACCTGGAGGTGGGCTCCTTTAAGCCCTTCCCAGAGGCTCCTGGTTGGTGATGGTACCTTCTTCACAGGGCTCCTGAGATCAGTCCATGCAACACTTCATGACGTTCGCAACTTTGACAAGCATGTGGTAATCAGACCAGAGTTCAAAGCCACGTTCTGCCAGTTTGTCAGCCACATGACATAGGTAGGCTTCCCCACAGCTGTCATCAAAGTGTGATGGTGATGTTGGAAGTATCGACTACATCAGTGTCCTTGAAGTCCTGAGCACAAAAGCACTTCACACAGTGACTGTCATGGAATGAACTCTGTAAAAGTGAGCCGTTATTATTACTGACAAGCTCACTTGTTCACTCTGTTGATTTGAATATCTATGACTGCTCATCCCTCGGCTGAGCGTGACAGGAAGGAAGCTGTGGTTTTCCTCCTCTTCCCCAAGGAAAATATTCAGGTCAACCAAACTCCGGCAAGGGGAAAATCTTTTATTTGTCCTTTCTGAGGTTAGGTAAGTGGCTCTGGAAGCGTAGTGGTTACGAATCAGGCTGCTAATCTCAAGATCGGCAGTTTGAAACTACCAGCTGTTTCGTGGGAGAAAGATAAGGCTTTCTGCTCCCATAAAGATTTTTTT
>NW_006408622.1:10680764-10699471 GCF_000296735.1 Chrysochloris asiatica
TTCTGGGACCGTCCCCTGAGCCTGCTTGGTCGGGTGTTCTGTGTTGTTGTTGGTGGAGCTCTTTACTGCACTTCTACCCGATCTGCCTTCTTGTTTGTTCCTGCTCCCGTAAAGATTTGCAGCCTTGGAAACCCTGTGCAGGGTCACTATGAGTAGGAACCGACTCCATGGTACTTAACAACAACAACAATGATGTTAGGTTGTCCACTTCTATCCAGAAAGAGGACAGAGTTGAGGAAGGTGAATGTTATAACCTGTATGCCTGTGGTTATAATCCCATTTGGGAGTGGGTTGTGTTTGCTATGCTAATGAGGATGCGTGTACGTCCAGTTGATCTCTTTTAAGTCATAAAAGAGATTAAACAAGCCATCAAGCAAGCAGAGATGGGGGAAGAAAGATTCGAAGCCACATGAAGATCACCTAGGAGCAGAAGCTCCTCCAGAGCTGACAGACAGAGATAGAACCTTCCCTAGAACCACACGCTGACTTTGGGCATTTTGCCTCCTAAACTGTGAGAAATACATTTGTTTGTTGAAGTCATCCACTTGTGGTGTTTCAGTTATAACAGCACAAAAGCACTACAACAGTGGGGATAGAAAGAGACTTGGTGTAGCCTCTGGCTTGCAATCTCATGATTGTGCCAAGTCCCCACCCCCAATTCACTCTGTCCTGTCGAGACAGCCCAGCCCTGCCTGGATCCCCTCTGGGAGGAGATTTCAGAGGAGCTAGTGCTGGCCTGGGTCCCTTTCATCCATGAGGATAATGGAGCTGTCTGCCCCAGGCACAGTGCTCAGGAGAGGGGACAGGCCAGGGACAGCTCATCTCAGTCAGAGTGATCCAGGAGGTTGGTGAGAGTGGAGGGACAAAGAGGTCCCTGTCACAACCTTGGATGGCCTGGTACCTCCTACCTCCTGCCTGGGGCAGCCCATTTTTTTCCAGATATCTGAGGCCCTCCGACCAGCTCAACTCTGTTCTAGAGTGAGCTGATCTGAGTCATTGTGTCTTGGGTTCTGACCCTTCCTACTTGACATCCTTAAGAGAGGAGTGCCGTCAGCCTGTCTTGGCTCTGTGAGGCCCTCCCCTAACATGGCCGCAGTAGAATCCTGTGTTCTTCACAGAACCTGTTTCTTTCCCAACTGTCAACATCTTAGAAGGCAGTCAGTGTTCTCTTTGTCTTCCTTTATCCCCTCCCCTCCATGCCAGTTCCTCCTCCAAAATAGATGCGGACCCATCCTCCCCTTGCACCTCTACTTCCTCTCTTGAACAACTGCCATGGAGACCTCCTTGCCCTCTCTCTCTGCTTCTGCTTATGCCTACAGTTCCACAACTCCCAGAGGGTCTTTTAAACCTCAAACTCCTCTAGAATATGCCTCTGAGTAGAATTCTCCAGCAGTTCCTATTTCACGCAGAGTAAAACCCAAATTCTGACCATGATTTACAACACACCTGCCCTGTGATGGGGTTCCAGAGAACCACCACGCATACTTCATCAGCCACGCTGGGTTCCTTCTTACCCTGTGAACCTAACAAGTAAGTTCCAGTCTTGGACACACACTCCCCAGAAAGTCAGAGAGGAGCTCCCTCCCTTTCTTCCTTTCCATGTCTACTCAAAGGACTTTCCTTTCTAAAATAGTAGCTTCACCCAGCCTAGCCTTCTTACTTCACTCTTGATCTGACCTACAGTAATGCCTTCAGTTTTTGTCTCTCTTCCATAGGATGTCAGTGTATGTGTGATTGCTGAGCACAAGTCTGGTGCCCAATAAACATGTGTTAACAGAACAGAAAAGTTGTAGTGGGGTCCATAAGCTGGTGGAGAAAGTCCTGAGTTCAGGCCCTACTCATGTGTTGTCATTGAATATTATTCCCTCCACAAAGAGAGGGTCTTTTTGTCAGATTCTTCATTGTTTCCCACACTTTAGATGCTTGCCTACAACCTTCAGAACTTTTGCCCCATCTAGGAATCACCTGAAATATATTTTTTTATTTAATATATGTCTTCAAATCAATTCAGTTGGCAGATACGTTCGTCTCTCCTTCTTTTCTTCATTCCCCTCCTTCTTCTTTTCATCTTTTTATTGAACAAAAAACCCAGCTGTTTCCTTCTGTTCTGATACATACTAAAATAAAACACACTTGCATATATATTACTCCAGTTTAGTATACTGATTTCCTTGTGCTTACATACTAAATTGAAACATACTCACATATAGATTACACCAGGTTAGTATGCTGGTTTTCTTCTGCTCTGTTAAAATGAAACATATACAAGCAGACGTCCAAAAGTTCAAGTGGAAAACTTCCATAATCTTTTCATTCCATTTTCCCATAAACATTTGAAGCCCATCTTCTATTCAAGCAAAAGAAAATCGCTCCCCACTCATCCTCAATCGTGGCAACAATAGTAAGGTTGGCCCAGGATTGGGCAGTGTTTCGTTCTGCTGTGCATAATGTCACTATGGGTCGGTACCTGTCTGCAACAGGTACCGACTCGATGGTGCCTAACAACAACTCCTCCTCAGCTGGCCTTGTGCACCTGCATGGTGCTCGGCCTGCACTTTGGGCAACACAGGGTTACTCCACTAGACATCAATATTGACATTGCCCTATTCCTTCTCAGGGCGAAGTCCTCTGTGGACATCCTGACCCAGCCAGACCTGCTGGAGCCAGAGTCTGTTGTCAGGAGACAGATGTTGCAGGCGGGGCCCTAAAGTGTGTGCCAGAGATCTGGACAACACTTCCCATCCTGACTGTCTCATCTCACACCACTCTCCCCTCACCTCCCCAGCCTTGTTTCTGGCCCTACAATTGGCCAAGCACATTCCCTTTGGGGCCCTTCCCACAGGGTGTTCTTGTGTTCGACCAGGAGACGTCCAATTAAGACTTTTTCCCCTGTCCATGAGACTTAAAGTCCTACTTCCATTGTTGTTGTAAGTGTTGTCAAGTTGGTTCTGAATTATAACAGCCCTGTCTAGGGCTTTGGAAGATCGACTGGTGGATTTGAACTGACAACCTGGTGGTTAGCAATCCAATGCATATTAATCTACAATGCCACACCAATTTCATCATATCCTCTAAAAGTCCTGCAATTCTGATGTAGTGCTGGAAGACGAAAACTTCAAGTTGGAAGGCATTGAAAACATGACTGAGAAAAAAGCTGCCTACTCAACTTAGAGTCCGCCTTAATGTTTTGGATGGAATAAGCTCTCAGGAACTTCATTTGTTGATGTGACATGACTCAAAATGAGTAGAAACAGTTGCAAACATCAATTAATAACTTGAACACTGAATGTGGGAAGTGAATCTGGGAGAACTGAAAGTTTTAAAAATAAAGTTGAGCAAAACTCAAAAACAAAACAAACGGTTCAAACATATCAGATGCTTCTTGGAAATCCTATAAGAAGACTCTTAACAGCAACAGCATGAACAAATAGCTCAAATCTGTTACGTGATATTGCCCTTTATCTAAAAATAGCAAATTTTTCTAGTTGATTATAAGTTGTATGTGAGTGTGCTGAAAAGGTGCAAATCTAATCAATACAGTTCCAGAAGAGTTTTTAAAAAAAGAAAAAAGCCCTGCAATTTGCCTTAGAATGAAGGCATCATAAACTGCAATTCTGGTTAGGGTAATGCGTGTGTGACTATATAGGGTCCTTCTCCCAGCCAAGAGTGTCAGCAACAAAAGGGAAGGACAAGCACTGGCCAGGCTTGGCGTAAACCATTCCAGGAGAATGTTGGGGTGAATGACTTCACATAGGGCTCCCTCCCCTCCTGCTCAAAGCCCTGGTTTCCCCTGCATGGGGTTCTCCCTCCTGTTTGTGGGTTTTCCATTCCAGCTGAGGTGGCCTCCTCATCTTCCCTGACAGCGTGGTTTGTTTGTCCCTTTCTCTGAGCCTTTACTTTGGTCTCTACCCCATATCCTCTGCTTCTTCAAAACCCTGCCCAAACTGCCTCCAGCCCTCCAGCTTTATTCCTACTGCTCCCTCAGTCCCTCCAAATCCCAAGGTCATCTCACAAGCGCAGAGCAGTAGCAGTAAGAGGATGGGCTGGGGAACCAGCTATCTGGCCTCAAATCCAGGCTCCACACTTGCCTGCTGTGGACCTCAAAGAAGCGATTTAACCTCTCAGTCTCAGCTAAGGATCCCTGGTGGCACTGTGGGTTAAATGTTGGGCTGCTAACTACAAGGTCAGTGGTTCAAAATCACCAGCTGCTTTGTGGAATAACAATGAGGCTGTTTGCTCCCATCAAGATCTATAGTCTCAGAAACCCTATACAGGGTCACTATGAGTCTGAATCAACTCTATGGCCATAGGATTTGGTGCCTCGCCCCCCACCCCCCCAAGTAAAATGGTATTGGTGTAGATCTCTTAGGGATCCACCCATTACCTCTTAGCCAATTCAAACTCATCGTGAGTCTGTGGAACAGAGTGGATTTCTCCTTAGGGTTTCCAAGATTATAAATCTTTTATGGGAGCAGAGAGCATGACCTTTTTCCCATGGAGCAGCTGGTGGGTTTGAATCACCAACCTTGTCTATAATACTTCAAATCTTAGGTTCTGCTGTATGCTGTCTAGTCGGTTCCAACTCACAGCAACCCTGTATAGGGTTTCCAATGCTATAAATCTTTATGGGAGCAGAAAGTCTCATCTTTCTCCCACGGAGTGGCTGGTGGATTTGAATTGCTGGTCTTGATGTCAGCAGCCTGATGTGTAACTTACTACTCCTCCAGGGCTCCTTAATCTAAGGGCCAGTGGTTTCCCAGGTGTCAGTGTGCATTAGAATCAATGAAAGGATGCATTAAAGTCCAGCATGTTTGATCCATGCAGTCTGGGTGGAGACCTCAGGGTTTGCCTTTCTAACAAGTCCTCAGGTGCTGTTGCTGGTGCAGAGACCACACTTTTAGAACCAACATAAAAGTTGTTAAGAATAGGAAATGGAGATGTTATAATCTTGTATTATAGGGGTCCCAAGGTGTGGCTGGTGGGTTTAAACAGCCAATCTTGTGCTTATCCTACAGTGCCACATCAGAACTCCTTCCAACCTATATTGTTGTTGTTAAGTGCTGTTGAGTCGGTTCCTACCCATAGTGACCCTGTATAGGGTTTCCAAGGAATGGATGGTGAGCTTGAACGACAGACCTTAGGGTTCAAACTGACCTTGCAGTGGAGTACTTGTTCTACAGTACCACACTGTTGATGTAAAATGAGTAGATGTGCCATAAGCACTGACCAAATGGTAGTTATTAATACCACTTCTACCAGAGTCTAGTTAAAATTTCTGACAGGTGTTACAGAAAAATTGCCTTTTGAAACAGAATCGAGTCCACAAACTGGCTGCACCATTTCCTAACTCTGGATCCCTGGAGATATCACCTATCTTCTCTGAACCTCAAGGTGGTGCTTATTTATGATCGGCTGCTAACCAAAAGGTTGGAGGTTCAAACCCACCCAGCGGTGTCATGAGAGAAAGTTTTAATGATCTCTTTCTGTAAAGACTGTTGTGAAGTGCGGTCAAGTTGGTTCCCACTCATAGCTACTTTGTATAGGGTTTCCTAGGAGCTGCTGGTGAGTTTGAACCACCAACCTTGCGGTTCAAACCGACCTTGTGGCTGAGTGTTTATCCTGCGGCACCACACCAGGACCCCTAGAGAATCCTCATACTCAGTAACACAGTGTTGCCATGAGCTGAAATTAACTCCCTGGTGATGGGTTTGTTTGGTCTACTTTGGTTTGGATCTTTGAGCCTTACTGTTTTTACCGTGATGGGACTGTCATGTGGGTCCCTTCCCAGGAGAATCTGAACTCCGATGGAGCCCAAGACCCATAATACAGCTAATGACCAATGAATCCTGCTTGAACCAAGTGCAGTGAAGTTTGAAAGGCTGACGTTGTAAAGCATGAGTATGAGGGATAGCAGTCAAACCAACACATGAATGACATAGAGTGACTCTCTAGACAGGTGTGGGCCCACATGGAATAGTGGGGACTATAGAAAAAGGGGTGCTGTAGAATAAGCATTGTACAAGGTCAGCAGTTCAAACCCACCAGCCACTCCTTTTCCAGGGGAAAGATGAGGCTTTCTGCTCCCATAAAGCATTACTTTCTCAGAAACCCTACACAGGGGTTGCTATGAGTTAGAACTGACTCCATGCTACCTAACACGTGTCCTTCCAGAAGGGACAGCTACCCTCTAGATCAGCGAATTGTGGCTACGTGAGAGTTTGGGTCCAGTGCTGTGAGGTGACCAGACTGCAGCCAAAGTCAGCAAAGAGGATTGTTAGACAAAATTACCTGCCACTCAAACACAGCACGACCTGGACCAAACCCAGTGCCCAGTCACCAGGTTAGAATATCCCTGGGCCCCTGTCTTCCACACGGGCCAGCAGAAGGTAAAGAGAAATTCTGTGATCATTGTGGAACAGTAAAGATTCCCCAAGGGTGGGTCTGAAACAATCAGAATCTAGACAGGTGTTTGGCTTTGGGGCATTTATTGCATGTCCCTTTTGGAAAGGCCCTGGGACTAGGTATGGGGATAGGAAACAGGGCAGCGGGTAAAAATAAATAACACGAATAGACAGAGCTCCCCTCCAGACAGATGAGGTTAAAGGAGATTAAAGGGGAGCCATCGTGGGGACCGGAAGGGATGCTGGCAGCTGGGAAGGAGAAAGAGGCCAGGCCCCCAGGACCCTACAGTCACCCGCCCCACCCCCTTCCTGCCCCAGCCCCCACTACTTTAGGGAGGAAGGAAGCCCACAGTCAGTGGGGTCAGCGAGGATCCTGAAAGGGGGTGGCCACACTGACTGCCCGTGGCTCTCTTATTTGACGCGGATTTCAGCATACTCCGCTAGCTCTTCCGTCAGGGTGTAGCTGTCCTTGGTGGGTCTCTTCCCCAGGTCCAAGTGTGAATAGCTCAGGTCCAGCTCTGGGGGCTCCCCCCGAAGACCCAGCAGTCTCCTCTCAGATCCCAAACGCCTCTGGCTCTGTGAGGAGAAGCAGCCCATTAGCAGATGCCTGCCCCACCCTTCCCCTTCCCCAAATGCAAAAGCTGGAGTTGCCTGTACCCCCCACAAGCCCAGCATTCAGTCCCCAAGCCCTGTCTGTAGGGCAGGCTCTGTGTGAGTGCACACAACACAGCCTCCTCATCGCTAAGTTTGAAGTTTGCCTAAAAAGTCAATGTCTCCAGGAAACCTTCCCAGATCCTAGTTGGGGTCCCATCTTCCTAACATTTGGTAGACGCTCAGTAGGCCATCCCCTATGGATGTCTGGTGTGACCCCTACTCAATATGGAGTTCCCGCAGGTGCCTCTTCAGCTTCTCCATTAGGCCTCCCACCCCCACCCCCACCCAACATGCCTTTGAACACATACACAAACACACACAAACAGGACAGTGACCACTGCTAGACAGAAAGGAACAACAATGCCATGAAACAAACAGGGCCCGGGCCGCTGGGCAGGGCCAGACGTGACCAGGGACCATCCTAAATATCTAATGGGGACAAACACACATGCACGCCAACCCCAAAGCCCGACTAGGGCCCTGAGGCAGTACACTGAGGCCCCGGAACCTACCTCCTGGGGCCCTCAGTGACATTCCAGGGTGGAGACCGCGCTGGGTTACTAGAGAAGGAGATGGAGTCATAGACCCAGGGCGGGGAACATGAGGGTCCCCCTTCAGCCCCGCACCCCAGAGCCACTTTCATAGCTTCAGCTGACACCCCCTCCCCAACCTCCAGCCATCTATAGCTTCTTCCTGTCACGGTTCCTCTTTCCCTCCGAGGCTTTGGTTTCCCTCCGCAACCCCACCCCCTGGGTCCCTCCCAGGTCCTTGGTGTCCCTGCATCCAGGTTCCCAGACAGCCTAGAGCCAAAAGACTGTGGCCCTCACCTCATACTTCTCCGGTGCCCCAGAGATGCGGAAATCACTGCTGAACAGCACAGGGGGGTTGTCCCCAGCAGAGAAGCTGGGGCTCTCTGTCACATTCTTTCTGCAGGGCAAGACACATCAGCTCTAGTGGGGCTCCCTGCCCCCTTCTCCCCTCCCTACCTCCACTCCCATCTACCTTAGGACTTTGGTCCAAGGGGCCTCACAACTTCTCTGACCCATCTCTCAAAAGGATGGACAGAAAAGCTCTCCTGAGTGACAAACTCCCTGTCCACCCCTGCCAAACCTTGTGGGACTCCTGCCCTAATCCCTAGTCTCAGCCACTTTCCATAAGCCCAGCCTGGCTTCTCTAGGTTCCTTCATATGCTCTGTGTCTGTGTCTGTCATCTTGCTGCCAGGACGTGGAACACAGAGATAAATTCATTTTCAGGATATCTGATGACTGTGTGCCACAAGGAACAGAAATAATGGCAGCAGAGGTGTACCGACTGACTATGGTTTGGGTTAAGGGGAGCGTCTTTGTTACCACAGCTGTTTGTGGTTGTTGGAACCTCTGGAACCTAATGACTGAGGCTGTGTCTGCAAGCCACGGATGCTTGGTCTTTCCCCATCACTCTGAAGTGCATGGGGAAAGGTTTCTGGATGCCAGAGGCAAGCAGCACAGAGCATGGGAAAACTGCAATGATAATGATTCCGGGAAAGTGCTCCGCTTGGGGCCTGGCTCACATTAGCAAAAGTCTTCTCTCTCCATCTACAGCTGTGTTCTTAGAGTAGAGCCCACTGGCCCCTACACACACACACACACACACACACACACACACACACACACACACAGCAGGCACACTTACTTCCTTCGAGTCTGAGTGATGTAGCAGACGATGGCAATGAGAATGGCAAAGGCAACCACTGCTCCCACTGGCCCGATCTTGGCCCACATCAATCGATCTGAGGACAGAGAAGACCCAGGTGCTTGCTCCCAGGGCTGTTGGTGTTAGTGAATGCACCTCAGTTCTTAGTCAAGGCGCTGGGACCAGGGTAGAGGTCTAAGTTTGTAAATGGCACATCCTTGGATTGACTGACCAGAGTGGAGACCCTGGCTTCCCTTTAGTTGCTGGAGGGCCCAAGTGAAGGTAACTCAGGACACTTGCTCCTTACCAACTGGAAAGGGGATCTTTTGCCACTTTATAAATCTACATAGTATGAGTTGTGCTCTGTGGCTGATTGTCAGTCTTGGAGAGAGGAACTTAAACCCAGGAAGAGCCTCCACTCCCCCTATGGCTCCCACCCCAAGCCCACAATACTCACGGGCCCCCTGGAAGGGCAGCTCCAGGCTCTTGGTGCCATAGAGGTTTCGGGAGGTGCAGAGGACCCGGGGTGGGGCCTGGGCCTGCCCGCGAAGCGTGAGGATGCTGGTGAGCAAGAGGCCACTGCGTTCGGAATACACAAACTCCCGCTCCGTCTCATTCACGGTCACGTTGCGAGAGGGCAGCTCAAAGGCCACAGCAGGCTCTGGGTTGGCCTTGACCACACACAGGCACTGCACTGTGTCACGGGCCGCTGCACAGTGGGACTCCAAGAGGATCATGGGGGCAACTGTGGAGACAACACCAGTCATGGGCTGGAGACAGTGAGGACTCCTGAGCAAGCCTGGAATGATTGGACGGTCGCACTGCTGGGTAGTTCACAGAGAAACTGCATTTCTCCCTTTGCAACAGCTCTTGCACTGTCTCTAGCTGGGCCCACCTTTACAGATATGGCATGTCCCTGTGCAAAGCCCTCCATGGGTTCCCTGTGTCACTAAGAATAAAATCCAAATTCTTGTCGCCTCAGTCTACAAGACGCAAACACAAGCCAAACCAAACCCACAGCTGTGAAGTCATTTACAACTCATAGCAACTCCACAAAGCGTTTCCAAGACTGTTGGATCTTTACGGGAGCAGGCAGCCTCATTGTTCTCTTAAAGAGCAGCTAGTGGGTTTGAACCACCAATCATGCAGTTAACAGTCCATTGCTTACCATCACCAGGACCTAGCCATTCTCTAATCTCCCATCCTTCATCACTGCTTTCTAGTTACACTGGTCACCTTGCTGTTTCGCAAACTCATAAAGCTTTATCCCATCACTGGGTCATTGTGTGCCTCCCTCTACCTGCAACACTTCCTGCTCTACCTGCCAAGCCTCCTCCCTCATTCTCATTCTGCTTCAACGATCTCTTTCCCTGATCACCCTACATAAAACGACTCCCTTCTCCCCTCACAGAGCCCCCAGATGGTGCAGACAATTAACACAGTTGGCTTGCTAATTGAAAGGTTAATGGTTCAAGAACACTCAGAAGTATCACCAGAAGAAAGGCCTGGTAATGTGCTTCTGGACAATCGGTCTTTGAAAACCCCTTGAAGCATAAGTCCATATTGACACGAAGAGTCACCACGAGGCATAATCCATTCAACACGGCAACTGGTTTTCAATCTCTTCCCTGTCCCGCTCAGGTTTTCTCCCAATCGGCCAGCCCTCGCTGTGTTATATACTGATATGGTTGGTCTCTTCTTGTCATGAAGATATGGTCTTCTGTGTCCCTCACATCTGGTGGTGGTTATGTGCCGTAGAGTCGGTTCTGACTCATAGCAACCCTGTACAGGGTTTCCAAGGCTGTAAATCTTTACGGGAGCAGAAAGTCTCATCTTTCTCCCGCGGAGCAGCTGGTAGTTTCAAAATGCTGACCTTGCGGTTTGCAGCCCCATTCATAACCACTACACCCTCACATCTAGAACTTGTGAATTCTCCCCTTTCCTAGCCTTGTCAGACCCTCGTGGTCCCATACACAGACTCTCAACTCCTTTCTGACATCCAGCCTCTGCTCTCCCCTTTCAGTCTGTCCTGCAGATGACACTGTCCACCATCAACCCCATCTCCACTCCACTCCCAAAGCTCCCTGGAGTCTGACAACTCACAGAGCTTCCTACTGTTGCTCACCCCAAATCCCATTCTGTCGTACGTTGCTCTGTTGCCACTTGTATTACCAAACTAGTACTGGTGTGAGTTTTTTCCCCCTTCATTTTCCAAGATATAAAATGGTATTAGAACATGGAATGTAACTTTTAATGCTACGTTCTCATCCCCGCACTCTGCTCGTTCTAGTCCCACTGCTGTCAAGTCAATTCTGACTCCCAATGACCCTCTAGGACAGAACAGGACTGCTCCTTAGGGTTTCTGACACTGCAGATCTTTATAGAAGCTGACAGTCTCATCTTTCGCTGACAGTCTCATCTTTCTCCCCCAGAGCAGCTGGTAGGTTTGAACCCCCAGCCTTGTGGTCAGCAGCCCAATGCCTAACCCACAGAGTCACCAGGCTTCAGGCTGAGCACTGTTGTTGGTGGTGTTAAGTGCCGTCAAGTTGATTCTGACTCATAGTGACCCTGTATAGGGTTTCCGAGGAGCAACTGGTGAGTTTTGAACCACTAACCTCGCAGTTCAAACTGACCTTGCAGTCTAGTCCTATCCTATAGCGCCACACCAGGTCTCCTAGTTCTCAATAAATAAATAAATATATATATATATATATATATATATGCCCTACATTCTGTTTACCCAGACGTGCATTAGACTTGTAGTGTTAACTAATTAACACACCACATAGTAAATGAATTACAAAAACAGAACTGATTCAGATTTCTCTTACACAACCTACTGGCATCAGGTTGATTCCCACTCAGGGTGGCCCTATACCATTGCCACTGAGTTTATTCTGACTCATAATGACCCTTTATAGGGTTTCTGAGGCTGTAAATCTTTACAGGAGCAGGTGGCCTCATCTTTTTCCCAAGGTGGGTTCAAATTCCCAATCTTCCAGTTAGTTGGCCAGTGCTTAACCCACTGTGACACCAGAGCTCCTTTCTTTTAAATGGTGATGGTTTGTGCCATGGAGTCAGTTCCGACTCATAGCGACCCTGTATAGGGTTTCCAGGGCTGTGCATCTTTACGGGAGCAGAAAGCCTCATCTTTCTTCCGCGGAATAGATGGTAGTTTTGAACTGCTGACCTTGTGGCTAGTAGCCTGACTTAGCAGCAATGAAAATACCATGTACTCAAGACCTGGTGCCCTGGTGACAAGTGCCCACCCCAGTCACTGTGGGACTGTGGGCAACCTGGTTGGGCATCTCTGCCTGACATCTCGGCCTCTTGGGCAGCTTGGGAGACCTATGAGAACTTTACATGACCCTAGACAAACACCAGTTCATACAAACGATGGAGAGCTAAGAGCTTTGGTTTGAACACCAGGTCTGCCACCGACCAGCTGGGTGGTCCAGGTCAGGTCTCTTAGCTTCTAGGGACCTCTGATGTGTAAACACAGGAGGTACTTAACTCCCAGGGGGCTACAGGGGCTCCAAAGATAGGTGCCTGAGTACCTACAGCACCATCCAAGTACCAACTGCTAAACAGACCCATTCCAGCAGGGGGAGCCCTCAACCTTGGCAGCAGGCCTGCCTGGCCCACGTCCAGAAAGATACTTAATGAAGTGATACTTAACGAGTGATGCTTAATGAGTGATACTTAATTAGTGATACTTAGTGAAGGGCTTCTGTCACTGCTCTTATTGTACAGGAAAGGTCTGTGACACCTGAAATTTCATGTGTGTGAGACATGCAGGGAGTGGAGGGTGTTCAAGTGTTCCCATCAGATTCTCAAGGATTCCCCGACGACCCTTCAATCTCAGCTCTCAGGGCGTGAGAGAAGAGAGAGAAAAGAGCAATACAATAGGAGGCTGGGCCCAGAATGGCAGGTCTGGAAAACACAGAAGACTACAAAGTCTCTCTGCTGTCATCGTATCAGATGCTGCAAGAGCGCAAAGACTGGGAGAAAATGTGCCAAGATATTAAAGGGAGCCCATGAATGAGCAGCCATATAGCTCTGCTGTGAAAAACAGACCCCAGGAATAATTCGTATCTGCAGCATCGTGGGATAAATACTGGGCTGTTAACCGCAAGGTCGGCCATTTAAACCCACCAAGCACTCTGAGAATGAAAGAGAGGCTATCTGCTCTTGTAAACATTTATAGCATCGGACACCCAAAGGAGCAGTTCTACCCTGTCGCATAGGGTCACTGTGAGTCAGGATTGACTTGATGACAGTGCGGTTTGGTGTGGTATCGATCACCAATGAATTATTGAACATGTAATAATATGTGTGTTGTTATTATCAAGTGCTATCGAGTTGGTTCTGACTCATAGCAACCTGCTGGTATAGGGTTTCCAAGGAGCAACTGGTGAGTTTGAACCGCCAACCTTGTAGTTAGCACTCCAGTGCTTATCCTATAGTGCCACACTAGGACTCCATGTACTGCACTGTTGTTGTTGTTGTTGTTAAGTGTTGTCGAGTCAGTTCCAACTCATAGCGAGCCTATGAATCTAGGATTTCCAAAACTGTAAATCTTTACAGGAGCAGAAAGCATTATCTTTCTCTCATGGAACAGCCGATGGGCTCAAATCACCAAACTTGTGGTTTGCAGTCCAGTGTTTATCCTACAGAGCCACCATGCTCCCTATCTACTGTGTTGCTGTTAAGTGTCATTGCGTCACTTCTCACTCATAGCAACCCTATATAGGGTTTCAGATGAGCAGTTGGTTTGTTGAACCACCAGCTTTGAAGTTAGCAATCCAATGCTTATTAACTTACAGCACTATACCAGGATTCATATTGTGTTGTTGTTGTTGTTAAGTGCTGTTGAGTTGGTTCTGACTATAGCAACCCTGTATAGGGTTTCCAAGGAGCAGCTGGTGAGCTTGAACCACCGACCTTGCAGTTCAAACCAACTTTGCAGTTCAGCACATTAACCCACAGCACCACACCATGACTAAACACAGAGGTACTGGTACTTAACTTTGCATGTTGAATCTGATTGAACCTTTCAGCAAATGTGTGATAAGGAACAATGTAGGAAGGGCAGCTGAGGCCCAGAGAGGTGAAGTCAATTGTGCAGGATCACACAGCTGGTATGTGGTGGAAGCAGGATATAAATCTGGGTCATTCTAACTCTAGAACCTGTGCTATAAATTGTCAGTGCTGAGTTCAATCAAGTGGGTAAGGACAGTGAAAATGACGAAGGTACGCTGCATGGTCGCTATGTGCCAAGCCTTCGTACTTCTTATGTATACTTGTTTTCTATAATCCAAACCTCACCAAGTCTTAGAAAGCAATAATTCTACTGTAATTCCTCATTTCACGAAGGAACAAACAGGCCCAGAGAGACTAAACAGCTTTCCAAAGGACCACCGCTAGTAAGAGACAGAGCCAGGTGAGAGAGGGTGTCAGAGGACAGGCCTGAGCTGAGGATGACACAGAAGTGGCAGCGAGGGGTGGACACAGTCCAGAGGGAAACTGCTGGAGGAGGGAACATTTAGCTGTGACTGGGAGAGGTGGGGCTGCTGCTGTCCATGGAGAAGAGGTGACTATCATGAAACAATGAATTTAATTTTCAAAACAGATTTTTATGTGCCTCCCTGGCTGTCCTAACTCAAAACTCAAAATCACTGCCATTGAATCAACTCCAACTCATAGTAACCCTGTGTAGGGTTTCCGAAGTTGTATACCATTCCAGGAGCAGAAAGCCTCATCTTTCTTCCAAGAAGTGATTGGTGGACTGGAACGCCAACTTTGCAGTCAGCAGTCCATTGCTTATCCCACAGCACCACACCAAGGCTCTTTCCTGGCGGTACTATCTCTCATAAAAAGCTTGGGGTCCTCTTGGTCTTTTTGCCTTCCAAAGAGCCATACAGCCCCATAGCAACTGCTCCATCACTCTGTTCTTGTGTGAGAACACAGGATGTGGCCAACTTTGCGCAGTATGGAAAAGCAGGGCCACACTGTCTGGATGTGAAACTTAAATTCTGCTATTTCCTAGCTGTGTGATCTTGGGGCGATGTCATTGCCTCTTAGTTTCAGTTTCCTCCTCTGTAAAATGGGTATGTAATAGAACCTCCCTTGTAGGGATGTCATGAGGTTAGAATGAGTGACTATTTGTAGAATGTTTCCAACCGTGCACATGACATGAGGAGATGTTGTGCTTACTGTTGGAATGAAAGCAAAGGAGGCAGTGGCCACGGGATCCAGAAAGCTCCTAGGTCAAGAGCTCACCTCGGGATGTTAGGCATAATATTTTCAGGTAGGACTTCTATTTGCTTGCTGTGGATTCAGGGTCCCAACCCTCCTTATCCTGGTTGGCTGGTGAGGATGGGCAAAGACACTCAGGTTGAGATACATGGGTGCTCCCATAAACCTAGGTGTCTCCAATAGCACCATCCACCCCCAGCAGGTCCCACTAGTCCATGCCCAGGGATCTCCATGCAGGAGAAGAGGAAGGGGACACTCACACTCCACAGAAAGGTTGAAGGCAGTGGCCCGCTGGCCATACTGGTTCTCAGCCACGCACCAGTATTCTCCATCATCTTCAGGCGTGACGGCCGGCAGCTCTAGCTGCAGCTCACTCTCATAGATGACCGTGGCCAGGATCTGTTTCTCCTTAAAGATGGTGAGAATGGGGTCTGGGTTGCTCTGGGTAGAGCACGAAATGGATACTGTCTCCCCCTCCACGGCCACCACCGTCCCATTCACTGTCGGCTTCCAGGGTGCATCTGGGGGGCAGAACAAGGGACAGAGGATTAGGAATCAGAAGGTGGCTCTTCTGTCAGCCAACTCCCAGCCCCAAAATGAGACCACGGACACCCCAAACCTAGAACAGCAGCTCAGGATGCTATGATTTGCAAGCATAGGCAATCCACAGCTAGAGGGCCTGTATTTGAATCCTGGTTTTACCTTTCCCAGCTGTGTGTGGACATAGGCCTTAACCTCTCTGTGCTTCCCTTTTCTCATCTAGAAAATGAGCTTGCTAATAGTATCAGCATCAGAGGACTGTTCACTCAACATTTACTGAGCACCTAATAAGTAAGCATTAGGCACTGTTCTAGCTTCAACTAGATAGCTGGAGAGCCCACGTGGGTAGATGTTATATAAATATGTAAGTTCCATGATTTTTTGAGTGTCCTGGTGTGGCATTATGGGTTAATGCGCTGGACTGCAAGATGGGTTTGAATCACAAGGTCGGCAATTCAAGCTTACCAGTCACTCCTCAAAAACCCTATACAGGGTCTCTATGAGTCAGAACCAACTCGATGGCACTTAACAACAACATGATCTTTTAATTTCATTTTTTCACAAACTTTTTTTTTTGATGTTTTGGTTTTATTTATTTATTTATTATTAAATGTTTTTATTTTGGATTGAGTGAAAGTTTACAGGGCACATCATCAGCTTCACACACATTCAACCATTCATATAGCTTGTTTCATTACATTGATTATTATCCCCTCCATATATCATCAGTTAACAGTGTTTCTCTCTATCCTCTTTAGCTTTTTTTTTGGGGGGGGGGGTTCACAAACTTTTTGAAGCTCCTTGTATATAGTCAGCAAGATGGATACTTTGGAGATGATTTTGGAGAAAAATAAAGGGGTGGGGTGGGCACAGTTTTAAATGGAATGGTGTGGGGAAAGTATTTGTGTACACCAAAATCCAAACCCAGTGCCGTGTAACCGATCCTGATTCATTGAGCCCCTAAAAAAGGGTTTCCGAAACTGTAAATCTTGATGGAAGCAGATAGCCTCATCTTTCTCCAGAAAAGCAACTGGTGGGTTTGAACCAGCAACCCTGTGGTTAGCAACCTACTACCTAACCCACAGTGCCACCAGGGTTCCTTTATTTGAGTAAATCCCTCAGTAAATGTTAGCTGTGACTGTCATAGTTCTTAATCGCCCTGAACTCTTTGCTCCAGTAAGTATTTGTGAATAAATGACAGTCCTTGGTTCCTAGCTAAGAGTTCTGTGCTGACCAGACCTTTGTCCTCGCCCCAGAATGCATATGCATACACATAGGGCAGGATGAGTCCTCTGGACTCTTCCCTTAGAATTACATGGGGATCCTAGTAAAATGCAGATTCATAGGCTCAGGCCCAGATCTACTCCATCTGAAGGCTCTTCCCAGAAAAATCAACAGGTTTGCTTGGTAATGGGCAACCCCCTTTCCCTTCCCAACCTTGTGATCAGCTAAGAGGAGTGCAGAAAGAAAAGTGCTCACCAGGTGCTTGGGAAAACGAATGAATGAACATGTTGGCCTGCAACCCTCCTCGTCTCTATCTTTGCCTCAACAGTAGTTCTGTCCGTGCCCCCCAACTCCCACCCGGGGTCCTGAGACAGGGCGAGGCTGGTGTCCCCTTATCTCGGCTCTGCAGGTCAGCTGCAGGAGGTACGAGTCACTCACACATGACGCTGAGCTCCACAGTACGGTTATCCTGGCCGTAGGCGTTCTCTGCCAGGCAGGCATAGACGCCATCCTCCCCAGGGGTCACCTCGTCCAGTTCCAGGAACAGGATCTCAGCCACGGCCTCCCGGAGCACAGTCCCGTCCCGCATCCAAGTCAACAGCGGGGGCGGGTTGCTGTCCGCCCCACAGAGCAGGCTGACATGAGAGCCCTCGATGGCCTCTACAGAGGAGTTCATCTCCACAATCACAGGGGGGTCTGAGGCCAGTGACACGGCAGGGTCAACGGGCCGGCGCCTCAGTCCCTGCCCCGGCGAGCCCGATTTGACCCCGGTGCGCCCAGCCTGGCCCCGCCCACACACTGCCCCGCCCCGTCCCGCCCCCGACTCACACTTGACGTCCAGGCTAGCGTAGCCTTCGAACTGCAGGGTGGTATTGGGGAAGGATGCTTGGCAACCCAGCCGGTGGCCGTTGACTTCCCTAGTGGGCACGAAGTGCAGTAGCGACACCTGCACCCAGGTACCCTCGTCCTCACGCAGTCGACCTAGCACAGCAGGCTCCCCCAGTCCGTCTTGGCCCAGCCAGCTGAGCTCTGGCCGCAGCTCTGGGCAGTTGTCTGGCACCATACAGCTGACCTCCACCTCCGTGCCTGCCACCACCTCCGGGGGCACTACAATGTTGGGGGTGCCTGCATGAGGTTGAGGAAGAAGCAGCATTGAATTACATGACACCCCCCCCCCACTCCCCACCACGACACACATGCCCCCCCCTACATTTCCTCTTCTGTTTCTGGAGTCAGCATTCCTTATAAGGTTTCCTCCTAGTTGCCCTCCAAGGATCCCAGGAAGATGGGATAATAGTAAATATAACAACATCGTGGACCAAGAATTTTAAAGTGTTTAACTTGCTAAATCCTTCCAACAAGGCTGTGCAGATGAACAAAGGGAGACCAGAGTCATTTCCAGCCAGAACTGGACTCCAAACCTTGTCACGCTGGCTTTGGCCTTAAGAAACTGCTTTTCTCCCCATGTTTGTGTTGGGGTGTGTGTGTGTTGGGTGTGCCTGGCTGGCTAAGCAGTCATCTCTTTGTGCCCCAGGCTGCTATCTGGTTCCTCAGGTAGACTTGGTGCTGGTGAGGAGTCTTAATCTAAGGGCTCCAGGCACTAGGAACTCACTAAAATCAGGCAGCAGGACTTGGGGCTCTGATAGATAGCCAGATCTCTCTCTCAGATACAATTTATTTGGCCTAAATGGCTTTTAAAAATAGATATGTATCCAAATTAGATTCTGGGTAGTACCAAGAGTTAAGCATTTGACTACTAGCTGGAAAGGTGGCAGTTCCAATCCACTCAGAGACTCCTTAGAAGATCTGCTTCCAAAAAGGTAACGGGCTTGAGAACCCTATGGGGCACAGCTCACCTCTGCACACACGGGCCCGAGAACCCTATGGGGCACAGCTCACCTCTGCACACACGGGCTCGAGAACCCTATGGGGCACAGCTCACCTCTGCACACACGGGC
>NW_006408622.1:10699606-10700449 GCF_000296735.1 Chrysochloris asiatica
ACACGGGCTCGAGAACCCTATGGGGCACAGCTCACCTCTGCACACACGGGCTCGAGAACCCTATGGGGCACAGCTCACCTCTGCACACACGGGCTTGCCATGAGTTGAAATTGACTCCAGCACATCAATTCACAACAGTAACATTGAAGGAATGTGAGATTGCAGATATACAATATGGTGGGGGTGACAGTGGAGTCGGTTCCAACTCATAGCGACCCTGTACAGGGTTTCCGAGGCTGTAAATCTTTACAGGAGCAGAAAGTCTCATCTTTCTCTCATGGAACAGCTGGTAGTTTCAAACTGCTGATCTGGAGGTTCACAGCCAGATTTGTAACCACTTCGCTACCAGAGCTCCTTATATACAATATGTTGTTTAATTCCATCGAGTCAGTTTCGACCCATAGCGACCCTGGATAGGGTTTCCAAGGAGCGGCTGGTAAGCTTGAACTGCTACCCTTGCAGTTCAAATGGCTTTGCAGTCTGGCCCATTAACCCACAGCACCACACCTGTTCAGGTTTTCCAAGGCTGTAAATCTTTGTGGGAGCAGATTTATTGATCATTCTCTGGAGTGCAGCTGGTGGGCTTGAACTGACCTTGTAGTATGCAGTCCAGTGCTCATCCTACAGCCGCACAGTGTTCCCCATATGTGTATATATGTATATATGTATGTGTGTATGTTGTTGTTTTGTTGTTATTGTTAAATGCCATCAAGGTGGGGCTGACTCCTAGTGACCCTGTATAGGGTTTCCGAGGAGCAGCTGGTGAGTTTGAACCACATATTTTGCAATTCAAACTGACTTTGTGGTTGAGTGTTTATCCTACAGTGCCACACCAGGACACAC
>NW_006408622.1:10700649-10728526 GCF_000296735.1 Chrysochloris asiatica
TAGTGGTTATTAATTGGGCTGCCAACCTTAAGGTCAGCAGTTCGAAACTACCAGCTGCTCCGCGGGAGAAAGATGAAGCTTTCTACTCCTGTAAAGATTTACACCCTTGGAAACCCTGTTCAGGGTCGCTATGGGTCGGAACCAACTCGACGGCACTTAACAACAACAAATATAGTGTAGTGAGTATGAATAGGGCTGCTAACCTCAAGGTTGGCAGTTTGAAACTACCAGGTATTCCACAGAAGAAAGATGAGGCGTTCTGGTCCCGTAAAGATTTATAGCCTCAGAAACCCTGTGCGGAGTCACTATGAGTCAGAACCAACTCCACAGTACTTAACAACAACAACAATATATATATATATAATTGTTGTTGTTGTTAGGTGCTGCACAGTTGGCTCCAACTCATAGCAACCCTGTATAGGGTTTCCAAGGAGCGGCTGGTTGATTTGAACCACTGACCTTGTGGTTAGCAATCCCATGTTTATCCTCTAGCGGCACACCAGGACTCTATGGTGTGGTGCTCTAAGATAATCACTGGACCGCAAGGTCGGTTTGAACTGAAATGTTGTTGGTTCAACCCATCAACCACTCCTTGGAAGCCCTATACAGGCTCCCATCTAGAATGTTAGCCAGATGCAGGTGTCCTGCTCTGACCACTTGACAGCTATTAACCTACCGAGCTAAGTGCTGTTCTTATCCCCATTTTACAGAAGAGGAAACTGAGGTCCCAGTCACCTAAGTAATTTGCCCAAGATAACCAACTAATGCAAGGACCCAGAGAGCCTGCCCCTGGGCCCCAATGCCTGTCCCCCAGGTGTTTCTAGAAGACTTAGAGCACCCACTGTCTTCAGGACAAGAGGCTATGCTTAGCTTATTTCTGTCCTGGGCAGGGTCTCTGTGGGCATCGAGGTTTGTACCCGCCAGAGAAGGCTGCTTGCTGGACTTTCTGCTGCACCCCTGGCTGTCCCCAGTGCTGCCCCCAGTCCTTAAGTACTTGTCCCACCTCTGAAGTACTCACTGATGATGTCCAGGACACTGTGCTCTGAGAAGGTGTACTGGTTGTAGCCTCCCAGGTCTCCTCGGAAGTAATACTTGCCACCCAGCTCGGGGCTGAGGTTACTGAGCAGGAGGGTGCAGTTGCGAAGGCCCAGGTCTCCCAGGAGGCGGCTTCGACCCTGGAAGCTCTCATGGACCACTTGGGTGCGGGACTTGAAGACCACTGGGGGGTAGTTCTTCGGGTACGGACTGTTAAAGTACCAGACACCATGCACAACAGCAGGCCGCAGCTCATCGGGGAAATCAAAGCGGCAAGGGATGGAGACGCACGTACCCTCGAAGGCCGAGATGGACGAAGGCATCCAGGCACCCCAGTGGCCTCCTCGAGAAGCTGTGGGCAAGCATAGAAGCTGAGAGGCATGATCTGCCCAAACTCCCCTCCACCACCACCAGCTGCACCTGTCACCTGCCGCCAGCCTGGTGGTGCAAAGATCCACAAAAACAACATCCCTGCTCCCCAGCAACCTCCACTCACAAGCCATTACCTGAAATCATAATCCAAAATAAGGGCAGTGTCGTGAGGAATATCATTTTGTACAGCAAGTGAGCAGTAGCTAGAGAGAGGAGAGGAGAAGTTTACAGCCAGGGAAAGGGAAGAGGGTGCTCCAGTCATGGCTTCCGCAAAGGGCCTGCTCTGCTGTCAGCTGCCTCACGATGACCTTGACCCGAGGCCAGGCCTTTATTAACTCATCTGGTCTCTTTGAAGTAGGTGCAATGATTATTTCCATTTTATAGCTACTGTCCAGAAAGGTTAAGTAACTTGCCCAAGGCCACTCAGCGGGTAAGTGGCAGATTAGATTTCTAGTCTGGGCTGCCTGGCTCCCAGTCTGGAGTCTTAACTACTCAGCTTGAGAGTGATATGCTGATAATTATCTTCAACCCCTTCACACCCTGGGGGTGGGTCTCCAGCACGGCTGGACCAGTGGGAAGTGGGAAACAGGGAGGGCAAGAGAAAGGGGAAGTGAATAACCTGCTTCTCACCTCAGTCTACCTGAGTTGGAAATGTCTTCCGGTCTCCCTTGACGCCGGGTCAGCCAGCCAACCTAGAACAGCGGGGAGGTGGCCTGGATGCCGACTGTTTCCTTCTTTCTGTACCCACCATGGGTTGTGGCACAGGCCTGTTGAAAAGCTGCATCTGTTGGCTGGGATAGCCTGGGACCTTCCCACATAGCCTAGCAGCTACTCTACACAGCAACCCCACCTCCTGAGCCTGAATGTAGAAGCACTGTAGGGAAAGAAAAGGGCGTGGCAGAACATTGGGAGGGGGGATAGTGGTGGTGTGCTGTGATGAGTGGGGTGAGGGAGCAGATGTCCCACGGCTGAGCCCTGGGGGTGGCAGGCAGAGACATGGTCCCATCAATGACTGGGTTTCACAGCATCAGCATTCCCAACATGCCGTGTGAATTCCTGCCGCCCTCTCCCTCCCCACAGACGGCCCCTGATGTCCCCACTCTCAACAGAAGTCAGTGCCCAGGACAAAAGAGCCCTGTTCCCTCAGGGGGAGGCTGCCTCATCCCAGGGGACCTCTGGGGTAGGTGGAGGCTGAGGGAGGAGGCAGACACCCCTGGCCAGGAAGGACTGGGATGTGGTATTAGTGAGTTGTCTCAGGATGGAAGCCAGATTTCCAAGTGGCTGAATTTCCCCGCCCACTTCTCCATCTTCCCATGTATCCAGACGCAAGCAGCCAGACACATACACACACCAGTATGAAATGTGATGGGTTTAGATCCAGCCTGCTCACACAACAGACACTTATCCAGATACCCAATCGGGACCCTGAACACATATGTGGGCCCTGGGCCTTGGTGCCTGCACATCACAATGTGCAGATAAGATACAATTATGGTTACTCACAGATGCACCTCGACCCCTTCCTCCCACCCACCATATCTGACACACATGGACAATGTGGTCAAGCACACAACACACTTGTCTGGACCCACACACACATACAGATATACACACAGCTACACACACAAACATGGACCCCCACCACACACATATATTCGCACACACACAGGTCCACAAATACATATGGACCAAGCACATGGACCTGCACATACATACCCAAGAGTAGAAACATATACAGTCTCACATGCTGATGGACGCGTGGCAGGTACATGCACATGCAACAGGAAGAAGACGGGAGACAGACAGAGCCCAGGGCCAGACACCTGGGCTGCATTGACATGTTAAACATGCATTCCCAGTGGGAGCAAACAGTGGCTCTTGAGATGGGTACATTTTTATAGGTAATAATGATTTGTGACCCTTGAAAGGGTCACACCACATAACCATGTTGTTATTAAGTGCCGTCGAGTCAGTTCCGACTCATAGGGATCCTGTGCAGGGTTTCCGAGAAGTGGTTGGTGGATTTGAACCGCCGACCTTGAGGTTCAAACCGACCTTGAGGTCCAGTGCATTATCCTGCAGCGCTACACCAGGACTCTACATACACAGTGTAACTGTAGTCTTAGAATTTCATGCCTGGAGGCAAGTGACAATTTGGAAAAGCACATCTAAAAAGTTTCCTTTCCAAAAGCCCAATGCCATGTGGGAGACAATAATCTAGAAATCATTGAGCAGCGTCGATGCAGACTAAGAGTCACATACATACACACATGAACGTGCACACGCACCTGTGGTGAGCGCTTGCTCACTCCCAACCCACTGCCCCACCCATCTCCTAGATGGCCAGATGTAGGCATTTGTTGTTGTTGTTGTTAAGTGCTGTTGAGTCAGTTCCAACTCATAGCGACCCTGTCTGTATAGGGTTTCCTAGGAGTGGTTGGTGAGCTTGAACCGCCAACCTTGCAGTTCAGACTGACTTTGCAGTCCAGCACACTAACCCACAGTGCCACACCAGGACTCCCTAGGTGTTTGGTTACCTGGAAACCCACCCAGTTCCAGACCATTCCGTCTCCATCTGCTCCAAATGTGGGATCTTCAAGTCAGCTGTCCCTACAGAACTTCCAGCCACACTGGGTCCTGGGAAGGATTCTTTCTTATTTGCCTCTGTGGTTTCTTCCCAAAGCCCAGTCATTGTCCCTGCCATGCCCCCAGCCCATTCCCAAAGCAGTCCTCAAGCTAGCACCCTAAATTAGCAGTGATTCACACTGACCACCCACCTGCAGCCTCTCTCACCTGGCACGTGCCTGGGTGCCCCTGCCCCAGCCGCTCCCACTGGTACTTAGTTAGATGAGCTTGCTCCTGCACTCTCTGCTCCGAGGCCCAGTTCGCAGTCCCCTGGCCTCCCAGGGTCTAGGCCCCCACTTGCTGGTCCCTCCCCTCCCCCCCCACCCCCCGGGTGCCAGGGGCCGCCTGCCTCCAGGGCCCAGCTCCTCCCTGCCCCTGGGGGATGGGGGCACAAAGGGGCCCTTGTCACCACGGGGCTCAGACTGGGCAGCCTGACGCCTGGGTTCTACTAGCTCCTTCCTGGATGGGGCTGGGGAGGGGATGGCTGCCACACTCGTTTCGCCTCCCCCATCATCATGCATCATGATTCTGGGTCCCTGGGAGGGGCTTCTAATCCCTCAGGACATTTCAGGTTGAGAACAGAAGGCTTTGTAGGGAATCTTGGTGTCACCCTGGTCCTGAGAAACCAGCAGAGGCCAGTGTGGGCAAGAGGAGGGGACACCCCCACTTTCTGTAGCGTCACCTCCCCTTGGTCCTCTCATCCTGCTCTATTTTCTTCTAGACTCCTTAATGTCATCTGAAATCACCTGATGTGTTGTTAACTGTCTCCTCTCCTTAGAACATGACCTCTAGGAGAACAGAGGCTTTGTTTTTATTCTCAATAGATCCTGATTTGTAGACTAGCTCTGGGCACGGAGTTAAGCTGGATCAGTGTGGAGAAGGTGGATGAACATGTTCCTCGAATATCTTGTGGCGCTTAAACTGACTCGAGGCCTTTGCTGGTGTTGCCCTTTCTTCCTGGAAAGTTCAGCCCACTCAACCTACTTCCCACTCTGCCTCCAGGCTCTTCAGCTCAGATACCACCTGTTCTGGAAGCTGTTGCTAATCCTTGCACAGCAGCGTGGCCCCTCCACTTCACACCATCTCTTCTCTCCACAGTCCTCAGCTTGCTTGCCCATTTGCACTCTCTATGCCATGAGTCACTCACAAAGTACCCCCAGGGCATAGAGCTCCAGAGGACAGATTGTCTGTCTGTCCTGTTCATGACTGTGTCCCTTAGAACAGTGCCTGACACACAGAAGGTGCTCAGCCAAGGCTGTCTTCATTTCGGGGCTTGTGAGACACTCTGTGTACAAATTCCACAGTGATCCTACTGCAACGCGGCCGTTTCCATTGCAAGGGGTTCCAGAGCCGGAGACTGGGGGCAGTGTGAAGTGGAGAGGTCTAACCATGGTCTGTTGGGTCACACTAGTGCATCTTCCACCCTCCTCTGGGCCAGAGCAATGGGGAGGGAGAGAGGGTCCTTTCTCCCAAGGGAGAACCCAGGAGTGAGGGTGGGGAAATCCCTCAGACCAGGGAGTAAAGAGCAGAGAAGGCTGGGAGGAGGAGGGGGAGTCCTACCCCCTCCTCAGGCTTCATGATGTCAGCCTCTGCCCGTGCCTTTCCCAGTCACGGACAAAGGCCCATTGAGAGTAGGGTGGGGCTTGAACACTTGGATCCTGGAGAAGAGAGGGGTTGGTGTCTGAGCTTTGGGTAAAGACATCCAGATCCTGGGCACTCATATATCAAAATCTCAGAGTCAACACCAACCCCTTAGGGCCATATGCCTGGGCACTTTGGGACTCCATGACCTCTGTGGGTATGAACTGGGCATGCGCGTCCCATGGGCATGCGCATCAGCATTGGTGACAATCGCTGAAATCTGAACTGTCCAGACTCCAGGCCCCAGGAGAGAAGCAGGTGAAGTGAATGTGGGGTGTGGGGAACTGGAGAGCTGGTGCAAAGGGCTCAGCCACTGCTGCATCCAGCTGCCAGTGTTGGCAGATCATCTGATCTTTCCAGAGAAGGCAGGAATCCAGATATTTATGGGAAATGCCCTAAATTTTAAGACAAAACTATACTTTAATCTAGTACAAACCAACAAGCGAAGAAAAGATTCAAGCCTCAAGTTGCAATATTGAAGGATTCTATGGGTAACATATTAAACGATGCAGGAAGCATCAAAAGAAGATGGGAGGGTGGGACCCTATCCAGAGAAGCAGCGACACCAGATATGGAGGCAGAGATGAGGACATGGAGAGATAGAGCAGCTGAGGACTCTAGACTCATGGAAACAGAATGGCTGTGTGCTGACGGCCAGGAGGCAGGCTTGCAGAATATGCCCTTTGGTTGTTTAAATGTTTTTATGTACATCCCTTAAAAAACAAAAACAAAAAACAGAGAGAATAAAAGCAAATACTGTTGAATGATGATGCACAGAGGAGATTATAATCATTGCAATAAACAATGAGTGTAAAACCAATGTTCTCCCATGTAAACTATCACTCAATTCACAATAAAAACTTAAAAAAAAAGAAGATGGAAAATATACACAGTCAGTGTGCCAAAAAGAATTGTTCGACATTCAACTATTTCAGGAGGTAGCATATGACCAAGATCCTATGGTTTTGGAGGAGGAAGTCCAAGCTGCACCAAAGGCATTGGTGAAAAGCAAGGCTTCAGGAATGACTGGAATACCAATTGAAATGTTTAACTAATGGATGCAAGCCTGGGGGTACTCATTCATCTATGCCAAGATATTTGGAAGATTGCTATTTGACCAGTCAACTGAGAGGTATCCATATTCAAGCCTACCCTAAAGGAAAATTCTCCAACAGAATGCAGAAGTTACTGAACAATATCATTACTATCAAATAAGAGCAAAATCTTGCTGAAAATAATTTTTAAAGGGTTACAGCAATACATAGGCAGAGGAGTGCCAGATTCAGAAGAGGCCGTGGAACAAAGAATTGTCATCATTGTTGTTAGATGCCATGGAGCTGGTACCGACTCATAGCAATGGCGACCCTAGGCACAACAGAACAAAACACTGCCCAGTCCTGTGCCTACCTCACAATCGTTGCTACACTTGAGCCCATTGCTGCTGCCACTGTGCCAATTCATCTCATTGGGGGACTTCCTCTTTTTTGCTGACCCTCCACTTTACCAAGCATGAAGTCCTTCTCCAGGGAATGGTCCCTCATGACAAGATGTTTGAAGTATGAGAGACTAAGTCTGGCCATCCTGGCTTCCAAGGAGCATTCTGGCTGTACTTCTTCCTACACAGATTTGTTTGCTCTTTTGGCAGTCCTGTTATACCCAGAATTCAGGGTCCCCAAAGACCACCAAGGAGCCGAGGCCGATGCAAGTGCACAAGGGTTGTTTATTCAAGCTCGAGCCTGGGCCTTCTCCGTATCCGGCACAGCGGACTCGGGAAAAGGCCCTGAGCTCTTTCTTAGCTGAGTTTTTATAGAGTTTTCAAACAAGCTTAGGTTTTTCAGCTTTACGATATCTGGATTGGTTGGCATTTGGCAAAGTATGAGATGGTACAGTTTAATTGGTCAGTACTGGTGGTCTTTTGTTCTTAGGCTAGGATAAGGAAAACATCTGGCATCTGGCCTTGGGTTGTCTTGTCTATTACTTACCTAGTTCTTGCTGTTGCTAGGGGTGAAAGGATATTCTAAGGCAGCATGAGCTGATTTAGCATGTTCCTGGAACAGGAGGACGTGTTCAGGCTAATGTACAGAATGGAGTCTTTTTCTTGGTCCTACAGTCCATGGTACTTTTAATATTATTGCTGATATCAGATCTTGGTTAAAAACAGAATAACAAAAAGATGTTTACCTGTATTTTATTGACTATGCAAAGGCATCTGACTATGTGCATCATACTGGATTGTGGATAACATTGCAAAGAATGGGGATTCCAGGACAACTTAATTGTGCTAATGTGGAAGCTGTACATAGACCAAGCAACAGTCATTAGAACAGAACGAGGGGATATTGCCTGGTTTAAAATCAGAAGAGGTGTGTAAATCATCATATGAGCAAATAATCTGAGGACCTTGAGCTACATGAAGAAGAATGTGGCATCAGGATTGAAGGAAGATTCATTAGCAACCTGGGATTTCAAATGACACAGGCTTGAAGAAAGTGAAGAAGATTTGAAGCACTTACTGATGAAGATCAAAGACTACAGCCTTCAGTATGGATTATACCTCAATATAAAGAAAACAAAAATCCTTAGAACTGGACCAATGAGCAACATCACGATAAACAAAGAAAAAAGTTGAAGTTGTCAGGGACTTCATTTTGCTTTGGATCCACAATCAACACCAATGGAAGCTGCAGTCAAGAAAGCAAATGGTGTGTTGCACTGGGAAAATCTGCTGCAAAAGATTTCTTTGAAGTGTTAAAAAGCAAAGTTGTCACTTTGAGCACTAAGGTGCACTTGACCCAAGACATGGTATTTTCAGTTGCCTTATATATGAAAGAATTAGGAAGCAAAATGGAAAAGGATGCCATTGAGATATGATGTTGGCAAAGAATATTGAATGCACATCGATGGTCAGAAACAAAACCACGTCTATGTTGGTAGAAGTAAAGTTACCATTGTGTGGTACATAGGTATGGTTGCTACGCATCCTAGCGAACTTGACAGCATCCAACAATAATGCAGAGCAAGCACCACTGATCACAGGGCACCAGTAAGCTCTCAGGCTCTCGTGAGTAGGAGCTGGAGCTTGGTCCAACCAAGAGGTACTCACATCCCTCAGCCAGAACTCATAGCTTCATACCAGTGGTCCTCAGAGTCTAGCAACCCTTGGGACCACAGCATTACTATCATCTGAGAACTTGTTAAAAACATGAGTTCTCAGCTCCATCCTACACCTACTGAATGGGGAATTCTGACAGTGGAGTCCAGCAATCGCATTTTAACAAGCCCTCTGGGAGATTCTGATGCCCACTAAAGTTTGAGAACCTCTGCTTCACATCTCCCATCTCTAGAACCACCCTTGTTAAAACTACTTGCTAAAATGCAAGGGGTATTGGGTGTCATTAAAAGTAATTAGCAATTTTAAGTTTTCTACTTCCTAGGTGCTGTGGATCAGCAGTGGACTATGAACCACAAGGTCAGCAGTTCAAACCCACCAGCTGCTCCTCAGAACCCTACACAGGATCGCTATGAGTTGGAACCAACTCGATGGCACTTAACAACAACAACAACAACAACAACAACAAGGTATTTACCACCCTCTCCTCTCAACACAGGGCGTCCTCATTACAATGTATTCAAGTTACAAGGAATCACACTTACGACTCAGAACTATTGGTTTTTTTTTTGTTTGTTTTGTGTGTGTACGTCCTATTGTTAGTAATGTGCACTACATATAATATTGCAGCACATGCATAATTTACTGGTGTTACCTTTCTCAGATGTGCAGTGTTAGAATGATTTAGTGTTCAAAACACTGCCTTATAGCTGGTGGCTGCTGCTGATATAAGCTGTTGAGTCCATTTTAACTCATAGCAACACTACATTGGGTTTCCAAGACTGTAAATCTTACGGAAACAGAAAGACTCATCTTTTTCCTATGGAATGACAGGTGGATTCGAACTGCTGATCTTACAGTTAGCAGTCCAATGCGTAATCCACTACACCACCAGGACTCCTTTATAGCAGGCTAGGAAACTGAAAAAGAAAAAGGGAAAAAGAGAGATATTTGACTTATGTCAGAATCATCGTAAGTAGGGAACTACCTGTATTAATCTTTTTTATCATGGGGCATTTGATGATATTCAAAGCAATTTCACACTCATTCACTTGTTTGAGCAGCTCAACAGATGAGCTAAGTCTCCTCCCTTCATAGATAAGGAGGCGGGGTTTCAGAGTAGGCGGAGCTGCCTGGACAACCAGAAATTAATCGAATAGAAGGCGGGCTCTTCACATCAGGTTCCTGTCCTGGCTCCTCCTGTCCATGTTCTGGAAACCTCTCCTCCTAGTCCCTGAGAACAAATGCTCTAGTAGGCTGCAGGGGCAGAAGACTTCTGTTGGTGCACAAGACTGAAAAGGTTACTTCAGTTTGGTTTAGTTTGGCCTGTAGTGTGTTGATTAAGAAAAAGAAGAAAAATAAACTTTAAATCAGTTGCCAATATTTCTAAAAATTCCAAAACTTCACATTGAAGTAAGGATTACCATCCACTTGAAAAATCAGAAGATCTAGCCCTTTGGAGCCTTGATTTGGGTATCGCCTGGAACCCTCCTTGCATGAGGCCCCAGGTCTCACTACTTCCTATAAATACCCAACATGGAGGCATCGCTGTTGCTGTTAAGTGCCGTAGAGTTGGTTCAGACTCATAGTGACCCTGTATAGGATTGCCGAGGAGCAGCTGGTGAGTTTGAACCACCGACCTTGCTGTTCAAACCGACCTTGAGGTCGAGTGCTTATCCTATGGCGCCACACCAGGACTATCATATCAGTGCAGTTGTTTTGTTTTGAGCTAAGAAGAAAATGAAACACTTAACTATGTCTCTGTTTTTATCAAACATGGGAAAATGAGAAGGGATACAGCTTTCAAGAAGTAATGAGAGAAAACTTAAACCCTTGTGGAGGTGAATTATATTCCTTAGGCATTTCATGTGCAAAGTGAGTCCTTGTTGAGAGAATGTAATTCAAGATGGAGTTCCGGGCATGGTCTTGGATAAGCACTCAACCTCAAAGTCAGTTGGAACCACAAAGTCACTGGTTTAAACTTACCAGTCACTCATTGGAAACCCTATACAGGGGTCACTGTGAGTTGGAATTGACTTGATATCACTTAACTACATCAGCAACTGTATTTGTCTGGTCCCTGAAGGATGTTGTTGTTGTTGTTATGTGCCGTGGAGTCGGTTCCGACGCATAGCGACCCTGTATAGGGTTTCCGAGGCTGTAAATCTTTACAGAAGCAGAAAGCCTCATCTTTCTCCCGCAGAATAGCTGGTAGTTTCGAACTGCTGACCTTGCGGCTCGCAGCCCAATTCGTAACCACTACACTACCAGAGCTCCTTCCTGAAGGATAGTGGCTTTCAAAGTTTTTGGTCTCAGGATCCCTTTACACTATTAGAAATCATTGAGAACCCCCAAAAGGTTTTAAGTGAGTTAGAGCTACACTGTAGCACTGTAGTTGGTTGACACATTTGAAGGTGAAAGTGGGCATGTTTCAAAGCACACAGTCCATGAGCCATAGTGATGATGTCATCACACATCATGTGGCCTCTAGAAAACTCCAGTGTATACTCAGGAATGAAAGAGGCAAATGACATCTTAGTACTTTGTGGATCCCTGGAAGGAGTTCCTGGGTCTCACTTAGAATACCCTTGCTAGGCATTTGAGTTTGAAACTTCTGTGGTAACCAGATTTGACTTTCATCCCCTGCTGTTGGCAAGTTCATTTCCAAGACTTTTGAACAGAAGAAACAAGGCAAAGGAAACAAATTTGCTTCACTAAAGTTTCCCACCCCCACACACCCAACTTTGGGAGACAGGGGCCAGAACTGACCTCTGGCCTAGACCCTCGGCAGGAAGAAAGAGCAACAGACAATTCAGTTTGGAAAATAAAATAACCAGCCATTTTATTCCAAGACCATTCACGGAGCGTGCGTTGGAGGGAGAGAGGAATAAATAAGGAAGGGTAGGGGCAGGGCAGGGAGGCTTTATGTCTTGCAGCAAATCCCACATTTTGACTTATGGCAGCAGCCACAGCAGAACATGCAGATGGGGAAGTGGGTATCTCGCCTCCTTCGACCCTGGAGCAAAGGCTGTGGGAGGAAAGGGAGAATGAGTGAGGGAGGCTTGGATGGAAGTTAGGAGACTGGGAGGGAAAGGGTGAGGGGAGAGAAGGGGAGGGTGACTGAAAAGGAAATTCCAGGTGGTCTCACCGTCCAGCCATCCTTGGCTTCAACTGTGTTCTGAGCCTGGTGGTCTGCAAGCTGTGTTGTCTGTGAAAAAAGGGGGAGTGTTGAAGATGGTCGAGTTGCCCCTACCCCTTGGATGGCATCTAATCGCTCAGCTGGAATCCTAGGACTGACCTTGTTCTCTGGTTTTTCTCACTTCCCACAGGCAGCTCTCCTTCCTAAACATAGCCCAGATCTGTCCCTTTCTTTTTCCACAGTCACCCTTCTTCAGGACATACTCCAGTCCTGCCTGGGTACCGGCCACGACCTTGTAGCCAGTGCGTCTGCGTGCCCCCCACAACCCATTCTCCACACAGCAGAGTAACGTTCAGCCTTGTTAGTCAGACCACATTTTTCTGTATTTTAAAGTTGCCCACCCACCCCTCAACCTCATCTCCAAATACCATTTCTGTCCCTTAGTATATTGTCTGTTCTTCAAGTATGCCATTTGTCCTCCCCTCCAGTCTTGGCATGATGTGTCTGTCCCCTTTGCCTGGAACATCCAAGCTTCAACTCAGACGTCACTTTTTCACAAAGTAGCCACGCTTGACTGCTAGGCTCTTGTACCACCCCCCACCTCCACCAAGATCACTCTACCCCCCTCTTTTGTTACTCATGAAATGAAGAGCATGCTCCTGAACACAAAGCATCTTCTTCATGTTGTGTATTGGCTAATTCCATGATGAAAATGTAAATATCACAAAAATCTACTTTGTTTTGTCGCTTTCTTTCCAATGTCTTGAGTAGCACTTGGCACAAAGTAGACCATGAGGGCAGCAGTTCAAAACCGACCAGCTGCTCCTCGGAAACCCTATATAGGGTCGCTATAAGTAGGAACCGACTCAACAGCATTTAACAGCAACAACAAAATGGACATTCAAATATCTGTGGAATTAGTTCGTTGTTGTTAATGTGCCGTGGAGTCGGTTCCGTGGAGTCAGTTCCCATTCATAGCGACCCTGTACAGGGCTTCTGAGGCTATAAATCTTTACGGGAGCAGAAAGCCTCATCTTTCTCCTGCGGAACAGCTGGTAGTTTCGAACTGCTGCCCTTGCGGTTCACATCCCAATTCGTAACCACTACGCTACCAAAGTGGAACCCCTAATCCCTGCCACTCTATACCCCATCCCTGTTCTTTAAGCCAGTGCCCTCTTCCCTGACCTGGGTTTGGGGACCTCCTTGGGGTCCCCTCTCCAGGGTCTAGCCCTCACGTCCCTGTTGCCCTGCTAGGAACCTGGTCCTGTAGGCTCTCACCTGGTAGGGGACAACCGAGCCACTTGTCATGCTGGTGAGGAGAAGAAACAGGAGGCAGGCTGCCTGGGTCTGAGTGCTCATTGCCATTGCGTCTGGCGGGCTGTCCTGTTGTGCAGTTCGCCACTTGCTCTGGTATCTGAGACCCAGTTACAGGCACTTTTATGGGGACTGCTGGAGAGGCGGGGGTGCTGAGCCCCCTCCCCTTTGTCCTGACTCATTTCCAAGAAGGTGGCGGGGCCAAAAAGGTGGGAGAGATAAGCGGGAACAGAGTGACAGGGAACAGGGTTATGTCACCTTAGCCAGTGGAGGTGTGTCCAGGGGGTGGGGCAGACAGGGCCTCAGACATGTGCCTCCAGCCAGCCACCTGGGGAACCCTTTCAATGTGATTATCACCCTATTGATTGCAGAAGAATGATTACTCTCCCCCCACCCCAAAAGTTGAATAGCTTTGTGACCCGCAAGGTACCCTCATTCCCTACCCTCACCCCCAGATGAGGGCTGTCACCTACTGGGAACCTCAGGAGTGCCTGACATAGTTTAGGGGAGCTTCCCAAGGCATCAGGTTCTCTTCATACACGCATAGGTTCTGGAATGTTGGGATTACATTCAGTGTGAGTCTCTAGCACTCAACAGTGTTTCTGAATTGTCAAAGTGGTGCTAGTGTCTGGAGGATGTATGCAGGGCCTTTCGACCATAAAAGCTAAGCAGGAACTGTAGTAACTACTATCTAATGAATGAATGCATCTTATATGCCAGGTGTGCTCCCAAGCTTATGTACTGATTGACTTGTGTTAACTCAGCCTGGCCACTGGTTCTTTATAAGCAGCTCCCAGCTACCTGCACCATCCTGAGCAATTCAGGGGCATTAGGCTGGGCTTGCTAACCACAAAGTCAATGGTTCAAACCCCCCAGTGGAAGAAAGGTGAGGCTGTCTGCTGCAGTACAGACTTAGTGTCAGAATTGATTTGATGGTGCGGGTTTGATTTTGGTTACGTTGCTTTGTCAGCCACACAGCCCTCCTTCCTCTTAGGAGCCCTCCAGCCCCCTCAGTCTCTGACATGCTTTACTTTACAGAAGAGGAACTAAAGAATAGGCCCTGGCTAAGTTCACCCATCTGGAGGCAGAGCTGGGGAATTGAGCCTGGGTCGCCTGACTCTGAGACCTCACTCTTCTCCATCCTGGGGCTCTCAGCAGATACTGTGGGGTGCAGAGGTGAACTAGAGCTGGCTTGTGAGAGCAGAACATTCCCATCTCGTCCCAGCTGTTTTTCAGGGCATCATGCTGGTCCCTGGAAATTGGCTGTGGTAGGATTGTTCCACCCAACCATCTGCAAACACTATAGACCAGAGCTTGCTTTGGTTGGGAGTGCTGGTGCCCCAGCACACCACTGCCACAACCCGAGGCTGAACTGAGGCCGCTTTCAGTCTTCCCTAGCCAGGCCATCACAGTGGCCGATGGCTGTTCCGCCCCGAATCTGCCTCAACCCTACTACCACAGTTCATTACCATGTAGGAATGAATAATTCTTCCTGGTCTCAAACCAAACAGAAGAACCCTTAGAAAGAACTGCTCCCCACTATCTGCCTTCCCTCAGTCTCCTGTCCACCATTGTTGTTCAGTGCCATTGAGTCAGTTTTGACTCATAGTGACCTTGCATAGGGTTTCCAGAGTGCCTGGTGAGTTTGAACCACCAACCTTGTAGTTCTAACTGACCTCAGGGATGAGTGTTTATCCTACACCACCAGACCAGGACTCTATCTGTCCACCATACCCTCCCTCAAAGATGGCCTCCAGCAGGGGCAAGGCCAGGGTCTAGGAGAAGAGCACGAAGAAGAGACCAGTTGGAGCCAGCTCGGGGGGCACGGAGGCAGAGCTCACAGAGGGGGCCTGAAAGGCAGCTGTGGCCCCCGGGATTGCATGGAAGTGAATGGGGGCTGTGGAGTAAGGCAGACCCTGGTAACGGTCACAGGGAGACACGGCGGCATCCTTCAGGCCAGCCAGGCGCCACCGCATCTCACTCAGCCCAGGTTTCATCATCCGTCAGGGGCAGGGGTCATGGCACCGGCGGCGCCAGAGCCGTAGTGACAGGCGACAGGCTGCCGGGCCAAGCCTGGTGTCCTGGCCACTGGCCCTCCCCGGGGGTGAGGGGCTCAAGGCCAGGCCCCACCATTGGCTGGTCCCGGGGGGAGGGCTTCAGCCTAAAAGGGAAGGTTAGAAGCTAGTCCTGAGTTTAGGAACTGCTGACATGGGAGACCCCAGCCTCTCCCCCAACAACATGACACTTGTCCTTGACCCCCGGCCCCACATACACACACCTGGGGCTTCAGAGAACATCCATCCTCCATCCAACCAGCACACTGGGTACCAGGGATTGGCACACGGTTGTGAACATGAGCTTCCCCCATCCCCACCCACTTCTGAGATGGATGGACACACAGACAAGGCGGGGGCCACTTGGGGCCAGTTTATTGCAGTTAAATACCTCTCTATTTTTTTTTGTCCATTTTTTTTTCCATAAAGAAAATTAAAACACACACACACACCCAAAGGGGAGCAGGGATCCGGAAACAAGAGGTGGGGTAGGACATGGCCTCCCTGCTTAGGTCCAGGCTCTGGGGAGGACCCCCCCCAAAGGCTCCCCTCCTTCCCATAAGCACCCTGTCTCAGCACCTCTAGGGACCAAGGAGGCCGCGGGCTATGCGGGGGCTCTGTCCTCCTCCCTCTTGCCTCCAGGCAGGGCTGGATGTGCCAGGACTTAATGGGGGCTGAGAGAGGGGAGACAGACAGACAGATGGGGGAAGATGTTGTTTCCAAGTTCAAGTGGGTGATGGGGGCTGTATCCACAGAAATGCATTATTTCTCCCCGTTTTTTGTTAAAAATCTACTATAAAAAAACGCAGCTGGGGGAGGGGCATCTGTCCCTCTCTGTGCTAAGGGCTGGGGAAGGGGCTCCGCTTCGCACGCTGGGGTGGGCTGTCACGGCCGAGTGCTCTCGCCCACCATCTCTAGGTTGTGCTGCTGCAGCTGAGCTCGAAGCAGGGCATTCTCATTCTTCAGCTCCTCTATCTGGGAGACAAGGACACGGGTGCAGGGAGAGGGCGGGCTCCTGGCGCCCCCCACCCAGCTCCAGGTCCTGTACCCACCTGTTGCCTCAAGAGCTCGTTGTCCATCTGCAGCCGCTCAGCTTCCTTGAAGGTCTCCTGCATGCGCTGGTTGGTCTGACGCAGCTCCCGGATATAGTCACAGGCCTTCGACAGGATCCCGCCTTTGCTCTGGCAAGGATGGCAGAGTAAGCACTGGCCCACCGACCCACCCCAGGGCAGTTCCTGTGTCTGGTTCCCAGATGGGGCTCAGGGTCAGGGGCCACTCACCGCTCCCGTCTTGCTGTTATCTGCATTACAATCTGGAATGATTTTTGAAAGTTGGACAATCCAGTTGTTGATCTTGTCCCTCCGCCTCCGTTCCACTGTGGGAAGGACAGCAAGTAGGACAGCTATGCATACAGCACTTATGGTGGGCCTGGGACACTGCTGAGCGATTTACCAGGAGGGAGATGACTCTAAGCCGCTGTAGGGCACAGAGATTCTGAATCTCACAGCTAGTCAGAGACTAGGTGGACCCCGAGGCCAGGTAGCCCGGCTTCCATGCCTACTTCACAGTCCTTGTTATGCAAGAATGAAAAAATGCTGACCCACAAGCACCAGACCCGTCTTTAGAGCAGAAATCAAAGCTAGGGGCTGTAGGTTTTGTTGGCCCACCCAGAGTATTTTTTTAAAAAGTTAAAAATTCAGAGCCAGCATTTACAAATTGGGAAATTTCAGGTAACTGGCATCTTTGGCTTCTTTTGACAAATGGCGTTCTGGTTCTATGGGGACATGTTCTTGGATGGTACCATGCAATAGGTTTCTCTTATATGTGGCCTCTCAGGTCTGGGGTATAATTCAGCCAAAAATAGTTGGGTGGGCCACAGCCTGCACTGTGATTGGTCAATTTACAATGCAAATTATGTGCCTTTTTTGCCCACTGAGGGGACCTCACTACCATCAGGAAATGCCTGGAGTCTTTGGACCCAGGGTTCCTGCACCAAGGCTTCACACCAGCTTGAGGCGGCTCCATTCCTATGTGTTACACAAACCAGCTTGAGGCGGCTCCATTCCTATGTGTTACACAGGAACCAAATCTCTTGCCAGTGGGATTCTGACCAGAGCAGGAAACACCAGAGTCCTGGCGTGGCACTGTAGGATAAGCACTGAACTACTAACCACAAGGTTGGAGGAAATCCTATATAGGGTCACTATGAGTGAGCACTGACTTGATGGCACTTCACAGACAGGGAAGACTAAAGTTGTCAAGGATCCACAATCCATGTCCACGGAAGCAGTAGTTACGAAGCCTAATAACATACTGCCTTGGACAAATCAGCTGCAAAAGATTCAAGTGTTAAAAAACAAGCTGTCATTTTGAGGACTACGGTGTGCCTCACCCAAGCCATGGTATTTCTAATCACCTCATATACATGTGAACGTCGGACAATGAAGAAGGAAGACCAGAGAAGAAGTACTGCGTTTGAATTATGGTGTTGGCAAATAATGAGGACCCTACCATAAACTGCCAGAAAAACGAACAATCTGTCTCGGAAGAATTACAGTCAGAACGCTCCTTCCAGGTGAGGACAGCCAGACTGTCTCATGTACTTTGGACGTGCTATCAGGAGAGCCCTGTCCCTGGGGAAGGACAGCACCAGCACGCTTGGAAAACAAGAGTGTCAACAAACAACAGGAAGACCTCCCTGACACACTGACTGCAACAATGGGTTCAAACATGACAACTGTGAGCACGAGGACCGGCCAGGGCTTTCATTCTGTTTGCACAGGCTCACTCCGAGTCCGAGTCCACAGTGGACGGTGACCAACGGCGTTGCTCTGAATGTGTGATCGGTCACTGTCATTGGGTCGAGCGCTGCTGTCTTCTACTTGAGTAAAAGATTTGGTTGCTATGCAATATGTATGCTCTGTTGGCCAGGGACCAACTGGTTTGAGCTGGTCTGAACCCCTGCCCTGCCCTGCGAACCTCCTAGACTTGGGACAATGAAAACTGTACACTGGAGATGGTGTGAGATGACTGACGTAGGCTTGCCGATCCCTAAAGCAGTAGAGTAAGCACCTGGGGCCAGAGGCTTTGCTAGCAGAGTCGAGTGCCTCTGGGCATGTGTCAGTGGCTCTAAAAAGATTCAACACTGGTTTGAACAGGGCTGAGGAGGCCAGGTCTAGTGAAGCCCAGGAGAGGGGCCTGCCTGTGGGCATGGCAGAGAAGCAGCTGAGAGCTCTCTTGATTGGAAGCTGTCCTGACTGAAGAACCGTGTCCTGTCTCCTGAATTGTCTCTTGTTACTTCCCTAAGAAACCACATCATGAGTGTTGTCTGAGTTGTGTGTGGCCACTGCAACAAATTATGGAAGCCAGCGGAGAAGCAGAGTGTGGGTCACAGAAGGGCAAAAGCTTGAGAGTGAGCTATGTTTGATCCTGATCCCTCCTCCTGAAGTTAGGAGAATTCAGGTACCACCGGATTAGTGACTAGCAAGAATGGGCTAGTGCCCCCTTACACAGACCTAAGTGAGTGCCCACTCTCCACTTGCCCGGACTCCTGCGATTGGTTCCCACAGTTCCCACAGACCCAGAGTCCTCGGTCTCTCCAAAGTTCTTGCCTCCTTGATTTCGTTTTGCCTTCATCTTTAAAACTAAAGTCTAACCAGGTCTTACTTACACTTACCTAAAACCCTGCCTCAGTGGCTAGTCCCAGTTCCCCACACTGGCACTTGTGGGTCTCAGAAGTCTCTCCTCACAGAGGACAACGTGAACCTTAGCCTAGAGAGCAGCGACTAATGGAAGTATCCAGATTTGTGATTTTGCTTCGCCAAAACTCTACTCTCTCACTCAAACTCTCACCAGGTGAGCAAGTGCAGCTTCCTCCCTTCAGACTGGGCATGTGTGCAGCGCCCTCATTCACTGGGGCTCCTCACCTGGCCCCAACCACTCCCTTAAAATCTGTACACCTGAGACAAGGCTGTCTCGGTCAGTCTTCACTACCTTCCAGGCACACAGCACACAGAGGGGGGGAGCAAAAGTGAGCCCCGCTGTTCTCTCAGCCCCACCCCACACTCCTTAGCTCCGGCCAGGATGACTTACACAGGAGGTGTTTGTGGAGAAGGAAACTCATGTGGGGCCCACCAGGATGGTGAAGGAGGATTTGGGGGATTTGGGAGGAGGGCAAAGACAGTGGTGATAATATTGGGGTGGGTGGGTTTCACACCTTTGGAGGCCAGTACCTCCTCCCACCCTGGTGGTTCCTTGGAGGACACACTTCCCTCAGCAGTTGCTTTCGTCTACTTCCTGCAGACCAGCCAGCCCCTTCCCAGCTCCAAGCGCCTCCATGCTCTGGCCTGGGTGACACCACCCTCTTCCCTGGCCTCTTTTTTTCTCTCTCTCTCCTCTGGAAACCTCCCAAATGCTAGGACTACAGCATGCCAGGAGACTGAGTTTCACGCTTCATGCTGGCCATCCACGCCCAGGCACCATTACTACTGAGGTGAGCCATCAAGGGCAGCCACGGTTTTCAGGCTTCAGGACCCCTAGGGCCCGACAGGTGAGGCCACTGTCCAACTGAAGCAGCGGTACCGCCTCCACCTTCCACGGCAGCTGCCTCAACCACCACCTCCATTCCCAACGTTTCAACTGGGGAACTCTAATGGCAAACAGCTTCTTCGTCTCCCTTCTCTGTCTTCCCGCAGTCCGGCCGTCACGTGTCTGCAGCTACAGCTCACTGAGCGTCCCAAATCCTGAGTGGGCAGGGACAGGGAAGAGAGAGACAGTGCATCTCCTCCACTCGGCACTTGTTCCTTACAGACGAACTGCCTACCCTAGTGCACAGGGTACATTACGACATCCGATCCAATCTCTGCCACCGGCACTCACAGCACGATGGCAACTGCAGGTGAGGAGACCTGTCCTTTCGGAGGCATGTTGGAACCAGCATGTGTAAAGTGACCAGGGAACGCCAGGGCTACAGCACTGGATTCTCTATGGAGGTGGGAGTATGATGTGACCTACTGGAGAAAGACTTAGAGAGGAAACAGCTGGACATCGGCTGGTTCCTGAGAGGCAGGGACATCAGACAGACAGGTGTCAAGATCCCAGGAGGGTGAGTTGGAAATTCATTTGGGTAATGTATGGTGGGTGAGGTAGGGGAAGGGCATGAGGGGTTATAACACTAGCCCATCAAGGCCTTGAACTTCATGGTTAGGGCCTTGAGTTTACGGCCTTCAGGTGGGGTCCTGGTGTGGAGCTGTACGATAAGCGCTCGACTTCAAGGTCAGTGGTTCAAACCCACCAGCCGCTCCTCAGAAACTCTAAACAGGGTTGCTATGAGTCAGAACCGACTTGACAGCACTTCACAACAACAACAACAACAACATCATCATTAAGACAGGTGGCAATGTGGTCAAACCTGTAGTTTGGGTCAACCGTTATAGTACATTTAAAATGGAGAAAGGCCCATTAAGACCAAACTACATCTTCAGTTACTTCCATGGAAACATTGAAAACACTTTCTAGAAGCAAAACTTCCCAGAAATGAAGCGAGAAAGACAAATCCACCAGCCAAGCTGGAGACTTTAAAGTGCTAAAAAGAATCGTGTTCTCTTAGAAACTGACAAAACAAGAATCTGAAAAAACCAGAAACCAGAAGGCCCCAACTTACAACATAGATGAGTTATGATGGCTCATGCTTTCAATCGGGGATTTTTTTTTTTTTTTTGCTAAAGTCAATACACAGAATTGGGAAGCAGTAAGATCTTATTGCACAATGTATGAAGGATAAAAGCAAAGGATCAGACAGAAGCTAATTTTCTGACTGGAAATGCTATTTCTATTCCCAGGGATAACCGAGATGATCCAATGCCTTCCACAGTGGAGTTATCACTGTAACTGACAAAATGCCAACATTGCTCAAGTCTTCTTTATCACCTGGGCAAAGGTTTAGGATTTGTGTATCTTTTTATGTATGCATGCATTAAAATATATCTAAGTTTATATGCAATGTACACAAGCCTCTGGCATTCCCAGGTCACTACATACTCTGGTTATAACATGCTTCCTATGATGTGACAATCTGCCTGCAATTCACCATCATGCTGGGAGTGATACTAAACTTAGACCATGATATTGAAAATTTACAGGAAAAAAAAATCAAAGAAAGAAAGAAGAGGAAGAATTTGACTTATATCAGAACACTGTCAACCAACTTGACCTAAATGAAACTCCTGGAATATTCCATCTAACAGCAGCAGAAAGAATACACATTATCTTTAAGTGCATGTAGGAACTTTGACCAAGATAGACCATATTCTTAATGCTGTTGGATGCTATGGAATAGTTCTGACTCATCGTGACCCGTAGGGCTCCCCTAGCAAGAATGGTTATGGAAGCAGGTTGCCAGAGAACAGCTGAAGGGTTCAAACAGCCCATCTGTATTAGCAGTCCGGTGCTTAACTGTTGGGGTCACCAGGACTCCCCGGCTATAAAATAAGTATCAAAAAAATGTCAAAAGGATTGGAATTCTTTGACCACGAAAGAATTGAAAGAAATTTAAAACAGAAACAAACAGCTATCCAGAAAAGTCACAAATAATTTGAAATTAAGTAACACTCTTCTCAACAACTCAGGGGTCAAAAAAGGAAATCACAAGGAGAATTGGAAACTATTTGATCTGAAAATATAACATATTAAATGGGAGGCAGCTAAGTATCACAGAGAAATTTACAATTGTAAACACTTATAATTAGAATGAAAAGGGCTCAAAATCACCTTTAAAAGCTGGGGGAGAGAGGAAGGTAGGAAATATGGCAAATTAAACCCAAAGAATGAATGTGTAACATTAAAAACAGAAGCCAGTAAAACAGAAAAACACAATGCAATCCAGCATTTAAAGATCAGATTTCATATAAAGATCTAGATTTCTGGTTTCTCCAAAGTTCTGGAAACAGTGGGCTCCGTTCTGACAAAACTCTGTGCTGGGCAAGGGTTGTCCTTCATTCATGCAAGACACATGTGTCCCAGTTCACCAGTGGCCCACCACCCCCGTTTCCAACACATCAAGCAGTTTGTTCTCTTTGACCCCTGCAGTATCATGGATTGCTGGGAAAATGAGGAACTGGGAACCAGGAAGCTGATTTGAAAGCCACCATAGCACAGATCCTGGAGGCCTGGGGTGGCGCTGTGGGCTAATGCGTCAGACTGCAAAGTCCGTGGTTCAAGTTCGCCAGCTGCTCCTTGGAAATCCTACACAGGGTCGCTATAGGTCGGAATCAATTCAACAGCACTTTAACAACAACAGCACAGATCCAAGTCCTAGTGTGGCACTGTAAGGTAAGCACTGAACTGCTAACCAAAGGTTGGCGGCTCAAACCCACCAGATGCTCCTAGGAAAACCTATACTATGAGGTGGAACGGACTGAATGACACTTAACCGCTGACCTTACGGTTCAAACTGACCTTGCAGTCTAGCAAGAAGACCACCAAGGAAATGGACTGATACAGTGGCAGTAAAAATGGGCTCAAACGTAACAACAATTATGAGGATGGCACAGGACCAGACAGTGTTTCATTCTCTTGGGCACAGGGTCACTATGAGTTGGAACCGACTCAATGGCACCCAACAATGTTGTTGTTGTTAAGTGCCGTCGAGTTGGTTCCAACCCATACCAATCCTGTATAGGGTTTCCAAGGGGCAACTGGTGAGCTTGAACCTTGCAGTTCAAACAGCTTCGCAGTCTGGCACATCAGCCCACAGCGCCACATCAGGACCCAATCACATAGTAGCTAGCTAGCATTTCTGGCTTGGCTAACGGTGAAGGGAGTCATTACTCCAGAAAGAGCAGTAACACATGGGAGCCGCCGGGGAGGGAAGATGGTTAAATTTTGTTTGGGATAAATCCGGCAGAGGTACCTTGGCAAGGAGAACCAGCAATGGAGATTCTGAATGGGTTCTAAATCTGGTTCTGGAGTCCCAGAAAGAAGCATGGCACACTGGGCCTGCCCTGTGCCTGAGTGGCAGGTGAAATCCTAAGAGGACACAGTGAAGCAGTCCTCCTCTCATCTTTTTGTGGGTCACAGACCCTCTTCCAGAGGAAACTAGCAGACTCCCCACCCCAGCTCAGAAAAATAACAAATATCTGCAATTGAAGATCAGGGTTTTGGAGATACTGACAAGAGCTTCTGAGAGCCAGCCCCTGGGCTTATAGTTTCACACGTCTGAGGCAGATGGAGGAGGGTGGCTAGACCTTAAGGCACACCACCAGTCAGAGCAGTTTCTCAGGCTCACGCAGATGGAAGAACCTCCTGGGGAATTTGTTGAAAACACAGACTCCTGGCTCTTCTGTGACCTACTCAGCCAGCAGCTCCTGGGGAGAGTTCTGAGGAGAGCTTGATTTTAAACAAGTTTCCCAGGGAGGTTTAGGAAAGCTTGTTTTGTGGGACAGGACAGGAAGAGGCAGCGTATAGAACTGGAGAGGATAGTGTAAAATGGAACATTCCCGAAAGGAAGGGAATAGACAGGGTCAGAAGCTTGGAGCTCAGACAGGAAAGGACGCCAGTGGATTTGGCAATGACATCGTCATCAGTGACCTTAAACAGAGTCATTTGGTAAAGAAATGAGCCGGTCTGCAGAGGGTACCGGGGGATGGGCAAAGGGTGGCTCAAATATTCTACAATAGATGCCATTGCATCAATTCTGACTCACAGCAACCCTGTTTACCTCTACAGGAGCCAATGGCCTCCTCTTTCTCCTGAGGAGTGAGTGGATGGAGGGTTTGAACCGCCGATCTTGTGGTGAGCAGCTCAATGTGTAACCAACCCACAGCACCATGAGAACTGTTGTTGTTGTTATGTGCCGAGGAGTCACTTCCAACTCATAGTGACCCTGCACAGGGCTTCTGAGGCTGTAAATCTTTACGGCAGCAAAAAGCCCCATCTTTCTCCCTCTGAACAGCTGGTAGTTTTGAACTGCGGGCAGTGAGATTAGCAGCCCGACGCGTAACCACTACGCTACCAGAGCTCCTTCACAACACCCACAGCATCATGAAGATCTGCCTGGTTAATAAAACTATGGCTTTTATAGTCTGAGAAAGATGCGAAGACTGTTCGGAAGTAGTTTAAGGCAGCGAGAGTCTGACAGCTGGGTGGAGGAGGGCAGCTGGGTGGTCCCACTGAAGTTGCTTAGTGCATTCACTCTGCGTGGGGCAGCAGCCCCTCTGCTAGTGGGTCTCCCAGCTCTCCTCACTGCATCCTCTCTGAGCCTCTAGGGTAGCTATGCTGACAGCACTCACCAAGAAGGAAGCAGGTGCAGAGTTCAGGGGTTAGTCTATGGTCAAGTGGTCAGTACGTGGGGCCAGGAATGCCAAGGGAGCTCACTGGAGATCCTCAAACTCACTTTACCCATAACCAGGCCCAGACATCTCTTCCCTTCAAATCAGCTCTCCCCTGACATCTCTCCCATAAGGACCCATCATGCTACCCTCCCTGATTGATGAAATCCTGATTTCTCAGTCCTGTTGGCCACTGTATCCGAACTCAGCAAGCTGTCTGAGCCACAGGCTCCCTGGTCCAACACCCATCCCCTCTCCATATTGACTCCTGAAACCTCATCATGGCGTTCAAAACTTTCCTTGACTCTACACAGATCCTCCACCATGACCAAACAAGCCCTGCCGAAGCAACTGGACCTCACTGTGTCTCCCTCTCTGTGCTCCCCTAGGTCTGACAGCCACTTCTCTGGGGACCCTCACCAGACCGCCTCATCAGTCAGACACAACCCCTCCCTCTCCTGGGCACCCTGAACACTTCAGACCAGTCTCCAGACCCAGCAGCACAGGGCATCTGCAGCTCAGGCCGGAATCTGCCGTCAGTGAATATTTGCGGAGTGACAGTTGTTTGGGTCTAAGTGTCCCTCTGGCACTTGCTGGTTTGAGACTAGGGAACAGCTTAAGAGGTGCAGTGAACTACAGAGTAGGATGTGGTGTTTATTGGGCAGAGGCTCTGGTCTCCGCTAGCCAAAAGCCGCTTCCCCAAGTGTCTGACTAGCAAAACCTCCGCAATCCAGGCAGTCACTGCAAGGAGGGAATGGGAGCACAAGGATGGGCAGCTGGGAGCCAGGTGGGGGCCTAGACACCAGGGGTATCCTCTGCTCTTGCAATGGCAGCCACATCTAAAGGAGCCAGATCACCACAAGTCTATAATATAATAGGCCATCTCCCATTTTGGATGTCAGCCATTCATTCAAATCACCACCTACGCATGATACAACACCTGTCTCAGTTCATGCCCCTGCCGAAGAGTTCCCAACGCTGAGCTCAACACCCTCTCCGCTCACTTTCAATTCTCTAGCATTTAACAAATAAGCATCAAGCACCTGGAGGTATGATAATAAGCTACAGCTGCTTCCCTCTCTGTGACTCCAAACACCAGGACCAACTTGTGAGGGTGGCGGCCTGAGCTCACACAGAAGCCCCACCTTGCCCTTACCTTCGTTGTGCTGAGCTCTCCTTCTCTCATCCCGGGGTGTTCGGGTTCCATCGATTTTCCTGGAAGAGAGAAAAAAAATAAGACACGTTACCTCAAGTACCACTTACTCAAGTACTCAATAAGCCTCAAAAATGACCCCTGTAAGATAAATCCACATTCAGAAAGAGGGAGGAAAGGGTGATCCCTTTACACAAGACAGGCAGAAAGAAAAGAACAAATATGCCCAGTGCCTGCCTGCTGTGTGTTCAAGTCCCATCCCAAGAAATTTCTTTCTCCACTAGATCCAACATCAGACTCTCCCAGTGTCTCCTGAACATGAACCCATGGATCTAGTACATACGGTGAATAGGGGTGCGTCCGGGGTGCAATCGTCCTCTGTGTTCCTGTCTGCAGTACATCCTGGGGGGTCATCATGACATAGAACTGGCCTGCAGGAAAATCGGGGTTTGTGTCACAGATGGGGACAGAATTGGCACTGGTTGGGGGGAATTCCCTCCCTGCTAGGATTGTGGCCTCCCCTGCCCTCGGTCCTAGTCCCGGGTTCCACTTACCTCCTGCCTGCAAGCTCTGGTCTGTGGTCTGTACCGACACAGCCGTAGTATCTCCCACGCTGGAGGCTGGGAAATAGGCAAAGCGCGCCTCCCCGCTGACAGCCTCGGCTGCGGGACTGCCACCATTACTGAAGGGGTTTTGGATTACAGCCTGGGTATAGGACAGAGGCCACCCATCACTATTTTCCCCCCATCTCATCCCCTTGTTGACACAGTAGATGTTTATGACACTTTCTGTGACGATGGGGCCAGCACTCCTTGTTGGTGTGTTTGACGTTTATAACATTTTCTGTGGGGAGAGGGGAACATCTCTGTGTGCCACTCTGTCTCCGCAAGCCCAGACAGTTCTGGAACTTGGCAGATACTCAGCAATGACTTGCTGGCCCTTCCTTCTTATCTCTACGAGACTGCCCTGCCCGCCTCAGGCTTGTTTTAAAGAAAACAAACTGAGGCCTGGAGAGATCTTGCCTAAGGCTTCACCTGGCAGATAACGAATTTTATCTCACAAAGTCCCATAGCCTAAAGGGAGCCCTGTGATCCAATTGCTCTCCCTCCCTCCCAATCCCAAAGCTAGTGACCCTCCATCCCCCTGGGTTGCTGGGCACCTACCAGAGGAAAGGGTGCTGCGGGACCTGAGGGCACAGAGGCAGCGGTGGGGCCTGGGCGCTGAGCTGCCCCGTCCACACCCACCTGGGTCACGGCCTGCTGACCCCCAGTGAAGGCAGCCGTGGACACCACACTGACCGCGCCAGCCGCGTCACCCTGGCCATCCAGTTGACCATCAGTCACCTGGACTACACGGTATGTCACCTGCAGGGGGCGGCAGAACAGCGAAGCCGGCTCTGGGGCTCAGGCACAGGGCCAGGTCCAAGCCCCCTCCCAGCACTCCGCTCACCCATCCGGCTGCCCGCCCCTCTGCCTGCCCACCCAGCTCCCGGCCCCACGCCTCACCTGTCCTCCATTATTCTCTGTGCGGAACTGGTACTGGATGTTGTGGTCGCCGAACGCCGCCTGCTGGACGCTGGCGATGGCCACCGCCGTCTGCTCTTCAGCCCCAGGGCCGTCCCCGCCTGTCGTCGGTGGGAGAAGGGCAGGGGGGATGGTCAGCGCACCGGCCGAACCCAGGAGCCCCAGCCCCCTCTCCGGGCGCGAGCCGCAGCCCCGCGTGCACTCACCTTCCTGCAGCTCGACACCTTCTTCTGTTTCGGGTCCCTTGTCGTGGCTGCAGGGAGGGCGGAGGGAAGAGGGGGTCAGGGCCGTCCACGCCCCCGCCCCTGGGCTCAGGTGCAGGGCCTCTGGACCGCCGGGCCGGGGCCGGGGCGCCGCTCGGGCCGGGGTGGGGGCCCCGACTACCGGGCGCTGGCTCCCCCTCCCTCGCAGCCTCCATTTTGAGCTGGGCCCCGCGGCCGCTCGGGATCATGGCGGCCCGGCCAATAGGCCAAAGGGCCGGGGCCCAGGCGCGCGGGGCGCGGCCCGGTCCGGCGCTCTTACCTGGCGGCGTTAGCAGTGGTGGCCGAGGCAGCGGGATCCAGACCCGGGTCCAGCATGTCCATGG
>NW_006408622.1:10729166-10747728 GCF_000296735.1 Chrysochloris asiatica
GAGCGCGCGCGGAGCCCTGGGTCGTCGCTATTGTATCCCGACACCAGCTCTATGCTAGTGGAACGCGGGCCCGGATGGAACACTGGGGGAGCCGGAGAGGGGTCTGGTCGCCAGGGTTTGGAGACAGTAAAGTAGGTCGGGGGCTTGATGGGGGTGGGAGTGATGGTGTTTTGAATGGGGTGGAAGGCAGAGGGGCGCGCACGCGCGCTCCCGGCTACCCGGTTGTTATGGGTGAAGGCGGAGGCCTGGGCGCATGCGTAGGTCTGGGCGGGGCCGCGGCGCGCACGCAGGCTCTGGCGGAGGCTACGTAGGGCACGTACAGTGAGTGGGGCTGGAGGAGAGGCAGAAGTCTGACTAGGTGTGTTCCTGGCTCTGTATTTTTAAAGTTCAGCGGGGGACGAAGCGGGCGGGCACGGAATCTGGGGATACTTAGCCGCGTTTTATAAACATACACACTTAGAAAAGGCAGCTGTCCAGGTTCCTCTCCTCAACTCGCGCAACAAAACAAACTTCCCTCAAGACGCAGGACTTGTGATTATAAATTTTATTAAGATTTTGGAGGGAGGGGGCACCATCAACATTCCCTCCTCACGTTAAAAAAAAAAAAAAATGTACAAAAGCTACATATAAAACATGAGATCATACAACCAAACTTTCCCGACTCAGAGCCAAATTCTGCAAGGGAAAAAAAAGATTTCAGTGAACTGGGGAGGCTGGGAAAGGAGGGGTCGGGAAGGGTCTCCTGAAAGTCGGGCAGGGGGGTGCTCACCTTTTTAAGTCTCCGTTCTCGCGATGCCTGAGAGTCCGTTTCCGAGTAAGGGGGAGGCTCTGGTTGGTAGTAGGCTTCATCTTCCTCTGGCTCCTTGTAGGGTCTCCTTTTCTCCTCTGCCCCCTTTCTCCTCAAGGCCTCCTCCAGCAGCCCCCTATCATAATAAGGCTTCCCAGACCTGGGGCCATCCTCTTGAGGGTTCCGGGAGCGGGGACTGTAGGGTCTGGAGTCACCAGGGGGGCGATGCCCAGACTTGAACTCATCATAGTGGGCATCCCAGGAGCGTGTAGAATCATCTTGATAGTAGAGATCGTCCCGGCTGCGGCTTCTAGGGGGAGCATAGGCCCGGCCCTTCCTCCCACTACTTGGGGGAGACCTCCTTGATTCTGTGGACCCCTGCCCACTGAGATCATCCAGAGCATCCACAGAGTGGGCTCGGGGCCGTCCAACTCCCCAGCCACTCATTGGCTGTTCTGCTGGGGGGTCCTGCTCCCACCTCCTAGGACTTCGGGGGGACCGTCGACCCCATTCCTTATCCCGGACAGGGGCGTAGGCAGGGCCCCTAAAAGGCTGGGATCGAGAGTCGTCCTCATGGAGGGAGGTGATCTCACTCAGGGCTGTGGAGAAGGAGGGTGGGAGGAGGTCTGGATTTCATGTCAGGAGCCCTGGGACCCAGTAATGTCAGTCATATGACAGACACTCTCGAGGGGCTCTTGGTTTCTCATCTAGTAAGTAATATACAGGAGCCTGTCCACCTCTCCTGTGGCATTGGAAGGGAGGGACATGGCCTAAGAGCCCCACCTAGGAGGAAGCCCCCATTTGCTTTTCCTCAGTAAAGCTACACTGTAAGTTGTAGCTCTTTGGTGAACCAATGGACTGTGGCCGTGGCAGAAATAGCACAACCTATCAGGAAATTAGTGGGGCCTCATATTGGAGGATTAGTGGCCTTAGGATATGGAGTGGAGTCTTGGGAGGGGGAACTGGAGTCCTGGCCATTGCCCCAGCCTTAATGCTGAGGCATCTGGGACGTGGGATTCCCCCTCCCACCTCAGACCGGAAGGTTCCTGCTCACCACGCTCAACACGGCCACTGGGGGGAGGACGTCGCAGAGGGTCAAAGTTGGCCAACTCTTTCTCCATGTAGTACAGGACCCGCATAGAGTCATCCTGCTGATTAGCCTGAATCCGGTAGCCACTTCGGACATCTAGGGGCAGGAGGGAACGGTGGCAGACAGGCGTCAGTTTGGGAGCATGAAAGCTGACCCAGCCCCCACCCCCCACAGGCATGTGCTCACCGGAGGTCACAGTGCTGTCTGTGTCTCGAAGCAAGGGCATCTGGGAGCTGTGGCCACCAACTGGGGGAGACTAGCTGTCAGTGACTGCCCACTAGGAGCCCCTTCCCCCGCCTTTAGCCCCCCTCCAATACATTGTTCCTTATATTCCAGATCACATTAGGGGCCCAAATTGCACCATAGAATCAGCACTGGACCACAAGGTTGGTTTGAACTGCAAGGTCAGTGGTTCAAACTCACCAGCTGCTCCTCAGAAACCCAAGACAGGGTTACTATGAGTCAAAATATCGACTTGAAGGCACTAACACCCCTTGCCCCCCAGCTGCTCCTGGCTCATCCAGGCCTTACCTGAGCTATTCCTGTCGAAATCTCCAGGATAACCATTGTAAACAGGGCCCATGGGGATCATGGCTGGTGGTGGCGGGGACTTGCCAGGGGAGAGGTTGGCATAGGTGCTGGAGGCATAGATGCTTGGGACTCCTGAGGTGGCTGCTTTGCCTGCAGCATACACTAGGGCAGAGACAGCCAGCATGAGAACTCAGGTGGCCAGGAACCACGCTACTCACCACTGCACTGGATTGGGGTTCTAGTATCTTCCTACGCAATCCTCATTCCATTTCTTGAAACAGGATCTTGAGGTGAGGGGACCTCAACCTGACTGAGTCCCCACCTCTTCTGTATGTTTTGTTTGGATTCTTGTGGTAGTTTGCCAACATTTGATGATCAAATCAAAAGGCTTTATATAAAATTCCACCTCTGGTTACCCTGTCAGAAGATAGAACACTCTGAGCCCATGTTATACAGGGTGAAGCTAGGCAGCATCTGCACTTTTAACCAAGGCCTGTACGCTGGGTCCGCTGTTCCCACAGGCCAGTGTCCCAAATCCCCAGCTCTAGAAAAAGGAATCACCTGCCTACTCCCTTTTCATGCCTGTAGGGGCCTTGACCCAGATGCACAGGAAATGAATCTAAAGCAAGAGTGTAGGGGACTCAGGAATTGACTTTCCTCCGCCCTGGCATCAAAACATGTCTTGTTAGTATTTCCAACCTTTGTCCCACACCCACCTCCACCTCCACCTCCTTACCCCTCCCTACCGGCTCCAGGAGGGAGAGCTCAAAGTCAAAGCCTTCCTCCCCCATGGCAAGAAACTTGTGTTCTGGTGGCTGCTCTTGCAGCAAAATCACTGGGCTCTAGGTCAGTCAGCCCCTTCTAGGATTCCAACAGGAAAATGGGGTGGGAGATGGGCTCAGAGAGGTCCCTTTATCTGTTCAGAAGCAAATGCTCAGCCCCACCTAGGAGGTGCCCTTATTCGCCTCTCCTTGGCAAGGAAGTGGTAATGTTGGGGAACCACTTTGCCCACCGATTTTATTAGATCTGGTGAACTCACATGTAGGCAGGGGCTTTCAAAAATTTGTCAAAGAATGAAATGAAAACATGTTGGAATTTCTTCATGAACTTTTTGAAGCCCCCTGTGTAGCACTTTGTGTGAGGTCTGGCCTGTGTCGGATGTCCCAAACCCTCTAGCGGTTAGAACATCACTGCTGTCTATGTCAGGAATGACTGAGGGCCAGGGCTTTGCCAGAAGTTGATAGAGGAAACAGACCTGGAGAGGGGAGGTCACTAACTTGGCTTCCAAGCAGGTAAGACGTCAAGCTGGGCCTCAAAGTTAAACTGCCCCTGCTTGCAACAACCACCTGTTATTTGACTGTGGATGAGCATCACTTGTGCACTGAGATGCTGGTATGCCCAGGCACGTGGAAGGAATCCAAGGAACTGGGCCAAGCTGTGGTCGAGGAGGAGCAATGGGGTAGCAGTAGGAGGGAAATGTCACTTTTTTTTTCCTTCTGTTTTATTTCTTTCCCTTCTTCATCCTTGGTCCAACTTCCATTTCCAAACATCCACGGATGCCTCCTTTGACATACGACATATTTCCTTAAACATAGTTATGTTGCTACCATGTGCCGACGAGTCAGTTCCAACTCACAGAACCAGGACAGAGTAGAACTGCCTCGTAGGTTTCCCCAGCCGTTCCTGGTGTGGTGCTGTGAGTTAATGCGCTGGACTGCAAGGTTGGTTTCAACTGCAAGGTCAGCGGTTCAAGCTTACCAGCTGCTCCTTGAAACCTCATACAAGGTCACTATAAGTCAGAACCAACTCGGTACTCAACAACAGTCTTTACAGGACTAGATTGCTGGGTCTTTTTACCTTCGGAGTATTTGGTGGGTTTGAACCACTGACCTCCCAGCCAAGTACTTAACCACTGCACCACCAGGGCTCCTTAACCGTAGCGCTCTTGTTAGGTGCCGTAGAGTTGGTTTTGACTCATGTGACCATATCATGTATAACAGAATGAAACACTGCCCAGTTCTGCACAAGTCTCATAAAGGTGTCAGTCCATCTGTTGAGGGTCTTCCTCTTTTTTGATGACCCTCTAGGAAGCATGATGTCCTTCTCCATGGACTGGTACCTCCTGATACCAGTCTATCCATCCTCATTCTGAGGAACATTCTGACTCTACTTCTTCCTTCACAAATGTGTTTATTCTTCTGGCAGTCTGTGATTTGCTTAATATTGTTTGCCAACAATGATTCAAAGGCATGGATTCTTCAGTCTTCCCTACTGTGCAGCTCTCACATGCATATAAAGCAACTGAAAGTACCACGGCTTGAATCAGGTGCACCTTGGTTCTCAAAGTAGCATCTACGGTGGTTAAGACTTTAAAGAGATCTTTGGCAGATGTGCCCAATGCCATATGTCATTAGTCATTTGATTTCTTGACAGTTGATTCCATGGGTGTTTACTGTGGATCTCAGTAAAATGAAATCCTTGACAACTTCAGCACTTTAAGCTCTGTTTATTATGATGTTGCTTTTTGGTCCCATGGTATAGATTTTTGTTTCCTCCTGGTCTGGTGCTGTAGGATAAATACTGGGCTGCTAACCATAAGGTTGGCCATTCAAACCCACCAGCCACTCCTTGGGAACCCTATACAGGGTCTCTAGGAGTCGGAACTGACTCAACGGCACTGTTGAGCAACAATGTTGAAGAAGGCGTCCTGGTGGTACAGCAGTTAAAGCGTGGCTGCTAGGCCAAAGCTCCAAGCAGTTCCATGGGAGAAAGATGCAGCAGTCTGTTTCTGTAAAGATTTACACCCTTGAGATCCGATGGGGCAGGTCTACTGTGTCCTGTGGAGTCACTGAGTGTCGACCCAATGGCAGAGGGTCTGGTACTGGATTTTCATGTTGAGGTGTAATCCGTATCAGTGTGGCGCTGTAGGATCAGCACTGGACCGCTAACCACAAGGTCGGCAATTTTAACTCGCCAGCTGCTCCTCAGAAACCCTATACAGGGCGGCTATGAATTGGAATGGACGTGACAAAACTAGATAACAAAAACAATTCCGGCTGAAAGCTCTAGTCTTTGATCTTCATTAGTAAGTGGTTCAACTTCTGAAGTCTATTTTCAGCCAGGGGCACTGCAGGATCAACACTGGTCTGCTAACCACAAGATCGGCAGTTCAAACCCACCAGCAACTCCTTGGAACCCCTATGCAGGGTTGCTGAGTCAGAACAAATAGGAGGGTATTTAACAACAAGGTGTTGTCATAGCCACGGGGTAGAAGGCAGTGCTTGCCTCAAAGTGCTTTTGTGTTTTAATTTTACTTCAGTTTGGCAACACTAAATTCTGTTTCACTTAAAGATTTTTCAGAGAGAGCTTTACTTGTCTTCATTGATTACTGTTGTACAAGGGGGTGGGGGCTTCAAAAACTTCATGGAAAATTGCATTTTCCACAAACTTTGGAAGCCACCTTGTATTATTTGAATTTTTTTTTTTAACCACAAGCATGGATACTATCCAAAGAGGGGTTAAAAAAAAAAATCAAAATAAATGAAAATGAAAAGCTGAAGTAAACAAACGATCGCCTTGACCTCCATTCTTCCAAACTGCTAAGCTGCTCGCCTCCAGATCCGAGGCAGGGTCCTGGGCAGGCCGGCAGAGGGCCAGCTCCTCCTTCAGGTCCCAGGAGGTGACATGGGGGTAGTCAACTGAGGGGCACTTACAGGCTTCTGGACAGCAGCACTTGTCCGGGCAGCAGGGGCACCTGACGTAACAGCAGCAGGTGTGGGGACAGCACTGACACCAGCAGATGGCCAGGAGGAGGAAGAAGAGGATGGTGGCCAGGCAGACCACGACCACAAACAGCCAGTCTGCAGGGGGAGGAGAAAAGGCCCTCAGCCCGAGGCCTGTGAGGAAGTGGGGAAGGCCACAAGCCCTGTGGGGCGGTGCAGAAGAGCGGGACGGGGCACAACTGGCAAAGGTGGTTGGGAAAGCTGCAGCCCTCACTGGGTTCTCCATGGCAGAGATGGGGGTACAGCAGCAGCAGCAGAAACAGTAGAATACCCAACCCTCCAAAGATTAGGGAGCTCCCCTGGGCTCATGCCAATGGGGCAGAAAACAAGGTAGTCTGGACAGAGAGAGTGCCAGCTGCCTATACCCAAGCCCCCAGGAGAGCACCGAGGTACCAGTCACAGGAGCCCCTGCCTGCCCCCAGGCTCCTCATCAGCCAGCCCACAGGCCACTAGATGCTACGGATTGGGTGGAGTTAGTGGGGGGCCCATTGCGAGCAGTGTTTAGGATGGGGAAGGATACCAGAGACAGAAACATTAAGTGGTGGGTGGGGAGACTCCCAAAGAAGTCTCACTCAGGTTTCCACCCCGCCCCCCATACCTTCCATGGGCCCCGCCCGAAAATCAGGTAAAAGCTCAGCCACCCCTGAGGTCCTACCTGGAGGGACAAAAGAGAAACAGGAGATTATGCTGGCGCGAGCCAGCCCAGTCCACCCTGCCCCGGACCCAGCTCTACGATGACCAGGTGGTGAGAGGTGGCTTTCACTGAAGTGCATGAGAGGAGGTGGTTTACAGGGTCCTAGCAGTAGCTCCTGAACTCCAGCTTTGTCCAGATGGAATCCATTACGTAATTTACCTCCTTCTCCCTCAACAAGGAAGCCTGCTGCCCATAAAGGCTTAAACCCACATTCCATGGTGTTCTGAAGTTCTGACCTCAGTTTGGACCCTCAGCAGAAACTAAAGGCCTTCAATGAGGTGGACGGACTCAGTGGCAACCACAAAGGGCTCAAACAACAATTGTGAGGATGGCTCAGAAGAGGGCGGTGTTGTGTTGTGTTGCACATACGGGGCACTATGAGCCAGAACCAATCAGAAGGCACCTAACAACAACATCTACGGGTCCTAACACCCCTAAGGGCTCCATCCCCACGATACGGATGGTTCTACACGTGGCCGGCGAAGGCTTGGGCCAACTCTCCTTTTAGGGACCCAAGAAAATGCTAGTTTTCTTTTTTTAAATTAGAAAAAAATACTAAGAGTGAGGCTTCAAAACGTTCATGGAAAATTTCCATGGTTTTTAAATTCCATTTCCACAAACTTTTTGAATCCCCCTCATAAAATAAAGCATTGTCCTTAAAGCAATTCAATCTTAAGATATGCTTTTGAATGTTTTCTTTATGGAGCAAGGGACCCCCCCCCCCAAAGCAAAAGTACCTACAGCTCATCAGCATCTGAATGCAGCCCTGCTTCTGAGACCCACGAGGGCTCCACCGAGTTCACGCACTTCATCATATGTTACTTGCACACGTTTTATGATCCAATTTGCCCTCAGCTTCCAAGGGAGCTCTGTGCCCCCACAAGCATTTGACCACCCAGGGCACACACACAGCTGAACTCTACATCAAAACAGCCCCATCCAGAGTTCACGCACTCCCTACCACATGCCTGCCCCTTCCAGGGCGCTCTAGAATACAGATCAGCAGTTCTCAAAGTATGGTCCCGTCCTCAAGGCCAAAACTACAAGTGACACTTCAAAAACATGGTGGGAAAAAATGGAATCAAAAGACAACGGGACGTCTGCATGAACTTTTGGATGCCCCGTCGTATTTTCATAATGATCCTAAGATGCTAATTGCCTTTCTCGCTCTACTCTCATGAGTGTACAGGGGAGTTTCCCAGAGGCTACATGACGTATGTGACATCATGGCTCTGAAGGCTAGCAGACTTGTGCTTTCAAACTTGGCCCAATTGTCATATCTGATTTGATAAAGGCAGAGAGAGATCACACAGGACCAAAATCTCTGAGGTGCTCCATCGTTTTTTAGCGTGTCAACGGGTCCTGAGCAGGACTGAAGTTTGAGAACGGCTGATGTTGGCTGTGCATTTTACCAAAGGACACTCAGACGTTGCCTGGGTCCCCGGTACACACGCCCGGTGGGGTCCCGTGACATGTGCTCCTTCACCGCGCATGCAGTGTTGGTAGCATGCCTGCCGTCCAACACTCCGACATATAGCCCGAGTTAAACAAGACTATATGACTATATGTGTTAGCCCGCGATAGTAAGCGCCAGGGATGGGAGTCCTGGGCAGGCCAGGGGCCACTGGCTGACTCCCCACCCTGTCTCTGGACATCCCAAGACACCTCCTCTGAGGGAAGCAGTCATTTGTACAACACACAGTGCCACCCCAACAAGGCAGAGGAAAAGTGCTTGGGATGGTTCTACACGGGGTTGTGGCAGGGGGTCCCGGGGTCCTTTGTGGCCCAGCCACCTCTCAGTGATCCACCTACTCCCTTCCTCACACCCTACCAATTAAAATGGGACTAAGTCCCCAATTGTCTCCATTCCGAGTTTAGCTTTGGCTGATGGGAAATGGTGAGAGAGGACCCTACCTGGGGTACAGGACACAGGTAAACCCAAGTGACTGGTGGTGTCTTGAGGGAGGAAAACAGACCCACAAGAGCCCAGAGAGCAAGCAGGGATGTGGAGGGCAGACGCAGAAGCAGGCAGAAGCAGCAGCCCTGCTCCATCTTCCCCCTCTCCCTCCCGAGCCCCCCGCCCCCAGGATGCAGCCCCCACACTCACCCAGGACAATGAGCTCTGCGTAGGCCTCATTATTCCCTTTGAGGTCCTGTGCCGAGACCACGGAGCAGTAATACACACCACTGTCTCCCCAAGCCGTCTGGTCAAAAGTCAGGTCAGCGTCTGGGCCAGAAGGAGACAGTGTGAGGGTACCTAGGGAGAAGGGAATACCCAGCCCAGCAGGGCCACCTCCTGCCACCCAGAAACGGGGCAGGGAGCCGGCCTGCCAAGGTAGGTACTGTCCTAAACACTTCAAAGGAGCACTCAGCTGCTAACCAAAAAAGCTTTGATTTGAACCCACCAGCAGCTCTGCGGGAAAAAGATGTGGCAGTCTGCTTTGGAAACCCTACTGGGCAGTTCTAGCCTGTCCTATGGGATGGCTAAGAATTGGACGTGGTTAGGCAGCAGGTTCTGCAAGTCTGTGAGGTGGATCCTGTTATCACCCTGGTTTTATCCCTGAGAAAATAAGTCTAGAAAAGTTAAAAATCCACCCTGACTGTGTGGACAGTTCACCAAGAGAGGAGCGGAACAATCCAACTCCAGAGCCAGCCATCCACAACAGTCTCACCATCGCCGACCTGAACCCCCCCAGAGCCCACTACTGCTGATCCAAGGGGGTGGATCCAGGGTAAGGCCCAGAGATAAATAGGCCAGATTATAGGAATCAAGAGCCATCCTGACATCAAGAGAAAGTGGGTGTGTATGTGTTCTTGGGAGGTCCCTTGTCTGTCCACCCACCTGTCAGTCCCCACATTCCAGGTCAGATCCAGGGCTTGGAGACGCTTTGGTCTCTAGCAGCCTGGGGCAAGGAGCCTGTTAATTGTGCAGTAATTAAAGCCTCAGTGCATCCTGTGGCCTCTTGACTCCTCAGGCTCTCATTAGTTAAATGCTCTCAGATACTCACCTGTGTGGGGCAGGATGGGACCTAGTGGGCAACTCTGCCTTAGGCTCATGGGAGATACCAGTAGGTTAGAGATGAGCACCCCAGCCGGGAAATTCCCACAGCCTCATAGCCACTTCTTCCTAGACCTGCCTACCACCTTGTCCCATGTACCTGCTGCCACCCTTCTGGAGAAAATGTGTGTGTGCCCTAACCACAACACCACAGTATCTGTTGAAGGGCCCAACCAGGCTCATCTCCACAGAAGAATCTTCCTTCCAACAACGCCCACTTAACAAGTTTCCAAATACCTTGCCCATGCTTACAAGGCAGGATCTGACCACTGCTGACCGCGTCAGCCTCTTCCTCACCCCTCCCCTTCACTATTGTCCAGTATGTTGGGTTCAGACCCACTTGCCTTGTGTATCTGCTGTTCCCTCTGCCCAGCGCTTTCCCAGACTGTTCCTAAGTGGTTTCCACTCTCATTACCCAAGCCTCGGCTCAGAGACGTGTTCCCTGGTCATCTGAGTTCCCGCAGCTCCAGCGCCTGACTGCTGTACTGCATTTCCACCTCCCACATTAGGATGGAGGCTGCATGCAAGCCAAACCAGGTGTGTTTCCATCACTGCTGAGTCTCCAGTGCTGGGGAGACGGGCCTGAGAATAAAGCCCTTCCCTCCTCTTGCTGGCCTGCTTTAGCCTTTGTTATTGGTTCCAGCTTTCTGGGCACATGGCTATGTTCAAATATGTTCATTCATTCAACAAGTAATTCTTGAGTGCCTATCATGCTTACTGGTCCAAATGTTTAAATGCTCAATTTATTAACTGAAAGGTTGGTGGTTCAAACCCACCCAGAGGTACCTTGGAAGAAAGTCCTGGTGATTTGCTTCTGAAAGGTCATAGCCTTGAAAACCCTGTGGAGTACAGTTTTACTCTGCAACGCATGAGTTCACCATGAGCCGGAATCCAACCAACAGCGGCAAGTTTACTATGTTCTTACCAGCATTTGAGGCATCCAGCATACCAAAAAGCAATAGCTCGCAAAGTGTGGTCTGTGAATTCTGGGCATCCCTCAGACTCTTTTCAAGAGATCCCTAAGGTCAGATTGTAACCATGGCAATAAAACGCTATACAATAGGATGAATGTAAAACTAATGTTCTCCCATGTAAACTATCACATAATTTCACAATAAAACATTTAGAGAGAGAGAGAGAGAGAGAGAGATCCCTAAGGTCAAAGTTATTTTTGTAATACTATGACATCATTGCCTAACTCATTCTATAAAGTCAATATTACCTTGAAACCAACACCATACATATAAAAATGAAACAAGATCCATGCCTCACACCATATGCAAAAACAAACTCAAAATAGATTGTTGTTGCTGTTAAGTGCCATCGAGTCGGTTTCGACCCACAGTGACCCTGTATAGGGTTTCCGAGGAACAGCTGGTGAGCTTGAACCGCCAACCTTGTAGTTCACACTGACTTTGCAGTCCAGCACATTAACTCACAACGACATACCAGGGCTCCTCAAAATGAATTAAGGACCCAAATGTGAAAACTAAAATCACAAAATCCTTAGAAGAAAACCTAATAGTAAAATATTGGAATGAGCTTTTTAACAATGGATTATCAGATATAATAACAGAAATATGAAAAGCAAAAGACAAAATAGGTAAAGGGGACCTCATAAAAAAATTAAATGCCTTTGTTCATTAAAAGACTTCACTAGGAAAGTGAAAAGATAATTTATTGACCAGGAGAGCATCTTTGGAAACCATATATCCAATAAGAATCTAAAAGTCAAGATACATGCACCTGTGTTACAGCACTATTCATAACAGACAAGACAGAAACAACCTGAATGTTCATCATCAGTGGATGAATGGAGAAAATGAGGTCCATACATACAATAGATACATACAATGGATGATTACTCAACCAGAAAGAGAAATGAAGTCCTGAGAAACGCTACAACATGCATGGAACTTGAGAACGTTACGCTGAGTAAAATGAGTCAATCACAAAAGGATAAGTATTATATGAACATCCCTTAACATAAAAAAATCTAAGTAAGCAAATGTATGGAATCCTGGTGTGGTGCTGTGGGTTAATGTGCTGGACTGCAAGCAAAGTCAGTGCGAACTGCAAGGTCAGCGATTCAAGCTCACCAGTCACTCCTCAGAAACCCTATACAGGGTAGCTATGGGTTGGAAATGACTTCACAGAACTTAACAACAAAAAAGCAAATGTATAGAGACTAAAGTTAATTAGTGGCTACAAGGATGGGAAGGAGGAGAAAGGGGCAATTATTGCTTATGAAGCAGAGTTTCTGTTCATCATGATGGAAAAATTGCACTGATTAAGGGTAACAGATACACTACCAATTGATGCAGAATGATGCCTCTAAACTGTACACCTGTAATAAATTCAATTGACAGATGCAGTGTGATGTCTATCATGTTTACAAAAAGGGGGTTGTCGCTGTTAAGGCTGCATATGTACAACAAAACATCTCATGAGATTTGGTTTATTAGTGTGAGGGTTTAGGGTCATGGTTTCATGGGATATCCCAGTTCACAGACCTAGCATCGTATTTTTAGGGAGTCTGTTTTACCTGCTAGTTCACTGTGTAGTGCCTGAGGTCTTAAAGACTCATAAGCAGCCATGCAAGGTACAACCATTGGTCTCTCTTTGTCTGGAGTCGGAAAGGAAGAATGGTCAGAAATAGGAGTAAGAAATGGAATAGGTGTTTGATGGTCTCTACAAGCTGCTTCCTTGGCTATGAGACCAGAAGAAATGGATGGTGCTCAGTTATGACGACTAGTTTTGATCAAAGATTCCAAAGAACCCTGATCAAAAGGTGGGGAAAATATAGAAGAGAATTTCAATTCTCATGGAATCCAGACTTCTGGAAGACTGAATGAACACCTCACACTACTACTTAAAGATAATCTTTAACCACAAAACCATAAACCAAAAAATATCTCCTGAAGTCGTCTTCACACCAGTCTAGCTTAACTAACAAAGCCAGGAGTATTGGGCTAATTTCAAGAACTTACTGTATAGAATCAAATCATTAACGGCAGCTCTAAAGGTTAGACAGAAAGCGCCGAGGGAAGCGAGTTTAATGTCAGTAGGAAAGGAACATTCTGGAAAAGAAAAGTGGGGTGACTGGCTGCACAATTCGAAGACTGTATCAAAGCCACCATGTTAACTAATACATGGAAGACAAAGGAAACTGCTGGTGAAGCAGACCCTATTTGAGTTGAAAAGAAACTAAGTGACTTAAAGAATGAATGCAGGTCTTGCTGTGCATCTTTTCAACAAGGAAGCCCTAAGACCACAAAAAGGAGCTCTGGTAGCGTAGTGGTTACGAATCGGGCTGCGAACCGTAAGGTCAGCAGTTCGAAACTACCAGCTGTTCTGCGGAAGAAAGATGAGGCTTTCTGCTCCCATAAAGATTTACAGGCTTGGAAACCCTGTGCAGGGTCGCTATGGGTCAGAACCGACTCCACGGCACATAACAACAACAAGACCAAAAAGTTTCAGAACCATTGCTATAGAAATCAAACCAAACTTGACTGATTCTAAGTCATAGAAACCCTATAGGAGAGTAGAACTGCCCGGTGGGTGGGTTTCTGAGGCTGTAAATCTTTAGGAGAGCAGACTACTGCATGGATTTGGGTTTGCAGCCCAGCTCATTTTAACCATTGTACCACCAAGGCTCCGTGGCTATAGAGAAGAGACATAAATCCTTGCCCCTATAGAGCGTAGATCCTAACTGGGAAAGAAACAGACTAATAAAAAATTAAAATGCATCACCTATCAGATGGCGATAAACAAAGGACGGGAATGTCAGCGGTGAAGTGGGGGTTGTGAGTCTGAATGAGGTGACCAGGGCAGGGCTCCAGATAAGGTCCCCTTCAGAACAGACATGAAGGACTAGAGGACACAGTCCCCTTCCACATCGGTTGTTTTTGTTGTTAAGTGCCGTCGAGTTGGTTCCGACTCATAGCAATCCTGTATAGGGTTTCCGAGGTGGATGGTTAGCAGCAGTCCAGGGCTGCTCTTACAGCACCACCCAGCACCTAGACATCTCCTACTGAGCACTCTTGCCATGGGCTCAGTACACAGCCCTGTGTAGGTGTTCTTTCACTGAATCCTCAGATAACCTAGTACTAGATTCTCTTCAATCCTCCATGTTCTCCCAAATGCCGGTAGCCCGTTGTTTTTCACATGCATCATTAAATCAGACTCTGACCCCACCACTCCAAATGCAGAACCCAAGACCTAGTGGTCTTTACTTGAAGCTGAAGAGGTGGGCAGGAAGCCCTCTGCCACATCAAAAGACTAGAGGCCAGGGGTTAAACTCTTGGGCTCCTGTGGAGCTGATCTGGGCCCTTTGTGCGTTTTGCTTGGCCCGAATGATGTTTTCAAAACCCATGAAAATGTGACTTTCCGGCTTCTTTTGAGAAACCCTAAGGCCTAGGCTCACCTCCTTCCTGCAAGGCGCACCCTGTTCCCGGTCCCCCGTCTGACCCTGAGATTACTCAGCTGGACTCAGCTCAAATATTTTAAGAATGGACACTGGGCCTCCTCCACATCTCTGGTTCCATATCTGTCCACAGCAGAGGTGGCCCTTTTGATCTCAGCGGTCCCATGGGACTCCCTGCCCAGTGCTGATCAGAGTTGGGGATACATGGGTCCCACACAGTCCAAAGAGGCCCCCCCCACATCACACACAGCAGAGAGGAATGGAAACAGGAGGAGAAGGCCTCCTAAGCTGAGGGACACTTAGAGTGAGCAACTGTTCTGGTTTGCCTGGGACTGAAAGGCATCCTGGGATACTGAACTCTCACTTTTAAAACCGGGCAGTTGGTCACCCTAGGGTCACCAGGGAGGAAGTCTACTTCTCCCCATCCTCAAAGCTGAAATGGAGGAACCTCCCATGGCTACTGGGTTTCCTGAAGGGATATAGACACAATGGTTGATTACAGATCACAGTTGAGGTCCAACACGGGCCAAGTCAAGAGAGCCAAGCCAGGGAGGATCTACTGGGGCATGAAGAACAAGTCTGGGGGGGCATGACTCCAGCCAGTCTTCAAGAGCTCTCTCAGTGGTGGGGCCTAATTCAGTAAAGAGGGATAAGAGGGACAGCAGGCTGCTTAGGGCTCAACAGCACATGGGACTTCAGGGCCAGCAAGTCCCTCCCATGAAACAGGCCCAACGGGCTGGGCACCTGGAACCCTGCGTTTTATCCATGTATGTACTTTTATCCAGCATGCACCATGGCCTAATCCCTTGGAGCTGCAAATGGGTTCTCTTTTCCTCTCTTAGTTCATATGCCAAGATTAAAACTCTAGTTCTAAAACAATGAAAGGAGAAATTAATTAAGCTGGTGGGCTCATACCTCACCTACTCACTCCTCAGTACCTTCCTCTCTGCCTTCCAGATTCTCAAGAGCCCAACTCCAGTACCTCCTCAAACCATAACCCAGTCATTCCATATAGCTCACTACCTGGTTCTATTTTCTTCATTGCACTCAGTTCGCTGTCTTTATCTGCTAGAACGTCCAGCTGTCCAGATCACCACTCTGTTCCGAGCACCTGCAACAGCAGCTAACACTTAAGTGTCACTGAGTCAGTTCCAACTCATCATGACCCTATATAGAGTTTCAGAGGAGCTGGTGGGTTTGAACTGCGATCCTTGCAGTTAGCAGTTCATTGCTACAGCAGTTATCCTATCATCAACCAGGACTCCACACATACTAAGTGCTTGAAAAAGACTCACTGAACAGAGACATGAATGAGCAACTTCCCCACTGCCCCTTACTTACTCCTGACAAGACACACTTCCTACCAGGAGGCCGCATTATGGTCAAGGACATGAGCTCTTAGGGATGCTTGAGTTCAAATCCTGACTCAACCCTAGATGATGTACCTAACCTCTCTGTGCTTCCTCTGTTGACAGGAGTATAAACCAAGGTAGTGGAGATTCAATGGGAGAACATGTGTAAAGCAAGACTTAGGTCTTCTCAACTAAAGTCTTTCACCCTTCAGCACACTTTTATCACCTTGTCTGCTCTGTGAGCCCTTAAAGGATAAGCTTCAACATGGCTGTCTTAAAATCCCAGCCACTACCAGCTGTGTGACCTTGAGCAAGTCATTGTAACCTCTCTGGGCCTCCTTGTAAAATGGCAATTCAATTACTGTGTGGTCTAAACAAGCCACTCCATGTAAAACCCTTGGCACCTGGTACTCAGGTGACTTGTTAGGATTTTTACTGCTAATTAGTATGGATGGAGGAGGTATAAGCAGCAGCTCATTTGCTTTATTCTTCAAGCACTCGACAGTCTGTGTGGTACTTATATGGGCAGTGGCTCTTGATGGAATATGAGGAAAGTAGTTTGATTTGGTTGAACAGTGCCTGGTAAGCATTACCCAAAACAAAAGGAAACCAAGCCACTGCCATCCTGTCCATTTTGACTCAGTGTAGAACTGTTCCTTAGGGTTCCCAAGACTATGAATCTTTATAGGGATGGGCATCCCCATCTTTCTCCCCCAGAGCAACAGGTGAGTTTGAACCACTGACCTTGTGGTTAGAAGCCCAGTGCTTAACTTAAGCACAGCACCCCAGGACTCCTTGGTACTTGTTAATAAACAAAAACAAAACCAAACCCAATGCTGTGGAGTAGATTCTAACTCACAGCACCCCTATATAGGGTTTCAGAGGCTGTACATCTTTAAGGGAACAGAAAGCCTCATCTTTCTTCTGTGGAGTATTTGGTAAGTTTGAACTGCCAACCTTATGGTTCACAATCCAGTACTCATCCTACACACCACCAAGGCTTTGGTATTTGTTGTTTGTTATTAAGTATCCTGGAGTCTGTTACAACTCACAACAACCCTGTTTAGGGTTTTCAAGGAGCAACTGGGGGATGTGAATCACCAACCCTGGAGGTTAGCAGTCCAGTGTCACACTAGGACTCCTCTGGTATGTGTTGTTAGGTACCATCGAGTTGGTTCCAACTCATAGTGACCCTTTATAGGGTTTCCGAGGAGCAGCTGGTCAGTTGGAACCTCCGACCTTGAGGTTCAAACTGACCTTGCAGTCCAGCGCATTAACCAGCAGCGCCAAACCGTGGCTCCTTGGTACGTGCTAGGTAGTCAAAACAATCGTTAGTAAAGGAGTGGAAACGTGCATCCGTCCCATCAGACATTGGCACTCAAGAACCAATACCAGTTGGCCAGACACGAACTAGCCCACCACCCCACGGGAGCAAACTCTAGCCCCGCCCTATTCCCAGCCCTCCCCAACGTACTTCCTGTAATGGTGATCCTCCTGCCCTGGTAGTAGTCACCCAGGGTCACAGCATCGCCCTGCTTGGTAGCCACAACCCTGACGGTGCGCACACTGTCGTCACACGACACGTAGGGATTGTAGCCAGAATTAGCAGTTGCCACCTGGGCATTGAGCTGATTGTCGACGCTGGCTGGGGAGAAGGCGTCCGCGATGCGGTCCCGGCAGAAAGATTTGTACTTCCAGATCACAATGGGCACGGTGGGGGTGGCAGTCACCTGGTAGGTGCAGGGTAGGGTCACAGGCTGGAAGAGGATCACAACGTGGAAGGGGTCTGATACGGTCACCTGGATGGCACTGGCGGGAGCTGAGGACAAGAGGGGAGCTGGTTAGTGAGGACCGTGTGGGCTGCCTCAGAAGAGCTCAAGGAAATGCTTCTGCAGGAAAGAGCAACCTCACTTGTCACTGGCTTGACACTGAAACGTGTGCGGCTTTACAGAGCTCCTGACACACATTGGTTCTTAATCCCTAGGATCAGTGAAGTCCTTATGACAATCACGCCCAATTTATAGACCCACAGGGCTGAAGCGGCAGGTACAATGCCACACACCAGATTCCTTGGAGTGATACCTCGCAACATCTGTCCATCTCTCTCCTCTTAACCACCTGGCCCCCTCTTCCCTGTCCCAGTCTCTCTCTGGCCTGTATACAACCACAAATGGATACTGTGATATTCAGTGTCCATGGCCCCCCTTCAAAAGGAAGTGCCAAGGGTCCCAAGATACCCTGAGTTTTGTGAACTTGGGGGGCAATGTTGTAGAACTGTCTGACCGACAGTGCTGTGCCATGGTGTGGCTGAAGTCCCCACAAAATCTCCACCAATCGTTTTTCCCTACTCAAAGCCATTTCAAATGAATGTGCCAAAGGCGCTGGTCAAGAGATCAAGCCCCTCTCCCCGCCCCCACCCAAATAAACCTCACATCCAGGTACAAGTTACTAGTAGAAGGTGGTTTCAAACTCCCTATTCTCATTCCCGCCAGGAGGTGAGTGGGGTGTGGGGCAGGGAATCCCCAACCCCGCACCCACCTGAGTCCTGGGAGCCATCTCATTCCAGGAAACATCTAATTCTGGCCTCGAGTACCCATCTCCCGTTACTCAACGATTTAGAAATTCTGGGGTACGCCTAACTTCCCATTCCAGCCTTTTTCAGTAGTCGGGCGCTCCCCCTACTCTACAAAGGATCCCATTCTCCCTACGGCTCCCGGGCTCACAGACTCCGGAGTTTCACTTCCTGTATCTCGGGACAAGGGCGGGAGCGCTCCTCTGCAAAGATGAGGAATTCTTCCCACCCCGACACACATCGGGTCTCCAGGAGACACAGCCGGGAGGT
>NW_006408622.1:10747828-10764434 GCF_000296735.1 Chrysochloris asiatica
CACAACTCTGTCCACCCCGCGTCCATTGTGCCTTTTCGCCGCTCCACAGCATCAGGATCCCCTACCCCAAGCCCGTACCTATACAAAAAGTGGTGAGAAAGAGCCAGACGAGCGCCCCGCGGCCCGACGTGGCCGGGTGGAAACCCAGCCTCCGGGAGATACCGCGGACCACTAGCGCCATCGCCGCCGTCTAGGCGCTGCCGTCCGCTCGTCCCCTCCCAGGTACCGGGCGGGTAAGGGGCGCAGCGCGTACCAAAGCTGGAGGGGGGGAACGCTCCTCCCCTTCCCGCTTTCGCCCCTTCTGTCCATTCCAACCCCACGTCGCCGCTCTTAAGAATCTTATAATCGAAGGTAAAGTGGATTAAATGCACACTCTTAACTTTTGGGGAGAAACTTGCTTGACCAACTGAGGTTATCCAAATATTGCCCCCTGCGTGCTCTGAAGAATGGATCCACCCAGGTACACAAGGCTGGGAGCTTGGGGCTGGGCTTGGGGGAGAATGACGGGGAGGGGCTTCGCCACCTCCCTCCCCGGAAATGGGCTGGCCCAGGTGCGTACCAGCCCAGAGGGGCGGAAAGGAGTGACCGGCCAGTCTGGAGGGCACCAACATGCCACCGGTCCAGATCGGTGCCCTACTAGTCAGAACGAGCCCAGTGGACCGAGATCCTAGGGAACCAAACCCGATACACCTGTTGAGAAGGGGCGGGTCCTACTGCACACCTGTTGCTTTCCTGCCCACACCCCTTTTTCCGAATGACGATGGACCCGCCTAGGTACACTCTGCAAGGAGAAGGGAGTGTAAACTCGGATTGGCAGAGGCTTGTCGGTTTCTCCGGACTATTTTACTAGCCCTGAGATTCCTTCTGTCTGGACGGAGGGAGGCGCTGCGGACCTGCGGTGCTTTCCTCTTGGATGGCTCATAGAAACAATCAAAGGGGATCTTTGCTCCCCTGGGGACGCCCGAAGGGCTGGAGACCCAAGAAATACTTAATTTATACTTTCGAAGTTTTCTTGACCAATTCCCATTCCCAACACGTGGTCTAACTCCCCGGCATTCCTGATTACAGGTCTGGCTTCCCGGCAACTCATGTTTTTAAAGGGGCCGAATGGAGGCAGCCTGCCAGGGACCCATTCCTCCGAGAGATTCAGATATGCCCTAGACTACTAAACGCAAGGTCGGCAGTTCAACCCCCTACAGCAGCTCTACGAAAGAAAGATAAGGTTTTGTGCTCCCATAAAGAATTATTAAGTGCCGTTGAGTCGATTCAGACTCAGCGACGCTGTGTAGTGTTTCCGAAAAGCAACAGGTGGGTTTGAACTGCCGACCTTGTGGTTTGCAATCCAGTGCTGATCCTACAGCGCCACATCATAAAGATTTTACACCCTCGCAAACCCTATTCAGGGTCGCTATGTGTCGGAATCTTGGTGGTGCTGTTAAGATCAGCACTGGACTGCTAACCAGTAAGTCGTTGGTTCAAATCCACCAACAGCTCCGTGGAAACCGAGTCTGCTGCACTTAATAATAGCATGCGTAGGAATCAACTTGGTGGCTGTGCCTTTCAGTGAGTGGGGTCACCTGTGGACGCGCTGGTGGTGCAGTAATTAAGCGCTAGACTGTTAACCAAAAATTTGGTGGTTTGAACCCATCTCCAACCCACCAGGTGCAACCTACCAGGTGCTCTGAGGGAGAAAGATAAGGTTTATAGTACGGGAAACCCTATAGAGCAGTCGCTTTGATTGGGAACAGCCACTATCGCAATGGGTTTAATTTGTGCACCTGCGCTCCAAGCAAGGCAACCAGAATGCGGGACGTCCACGCGGCTTTGCTGACCCCCAGTGGTAACTACGGGAAGTGCATTTTGGAGAATTTTAGGTTCTTTCTCACATTGTTGTCAGATGACTGTGTGCAACAGAACCCCCAACCGGTCCTATGTCATCTTCAGAATCATTGGACCCATTGTTGCAGCCACGGTCGGTGTCAATCCATCTTGTTGATTCCATTAAAGGTTTTCCTTTTTTCGCGGACCCTCTACTTTTCTAGGAGCCCTGGTGTGGCGCAGTGGGAGATTGCACTGGATCACAATGTCGTTTCAACCGCAGGATCGACGGTTCAAACTCACTAGCCAGTCCTTGGAAACCCTGAACAGGGTCGCTATGCGTTGGAACCGACTCGACGGCACTTAACAATAACTACTTTTCTAAGCGTGATATTCATCTCTAGGGATAACATGTGTAAAGTACATGAAACGAAAGATACCAAAGTCCTTATAGTGATGTCCTCTTACCTGCTGCAACCTACCACCTCCCATGACCCCCTGCTTCTCATCTTCAGCTCTCCTGGACTTCCAGCTGGTACTGAAGATGGTTCTCATAATTCCTACCTCATAACTCCCACCGCAGGGCCATTGTTCCTGCTATTCCCTCTGCCTGAAACACCCTTCCTCCACAAGTGAACGTGATGTCCCTCCTCCTTTAGGGCTTTACTTAAAGCTCATTTTTGCAATCACATCTTCCCTGGCCACTGGTTATAAGATTTCAACTTGTTCTCAACCTCCCCTGCCAATTTTTAATATCTCCTCCTTACTGTACCTTTCTCCTTTGTTACTGTTGTTGTTAAGTGCTGTGGACTCATAGCCACCCTGTATAGGTTTCCGAGGAGTGACTGGTGGGTTTGAACTGCCAACCTTGTGGTTCAAACCGACCTTGTGTCCCAGTACTTTATCCTACGTGCCACCCCTTAGTATTAATCATTGTACGTATTTAACTGAGTTGTTGTATGTCTCCCTTACTGCCCTCCACAGGACAGAGATGTTTCTGTATTTATTGCAGCCACACACCTTAGAAGTGTCTAGAACATCGTAGGCATTCAATAAAATTTTGTTAAACAAGTGTTACCTCGCGTAATAATGTGAGTTTCAGCATCTTTTGAAGAATCAGCCTCCTATTTGCCCTGACAACAGGAAGCTACAATAGACTAGCATCCACACCCTTGGCAGGGTATCCGCAGCCCCCAGCCGAGTCAGCTGTCTCATTTCATTTGTCTGCCTACCTCCTGTAGTATTTGAACATAGCACCATCATCCCCCTCACAAAATATTATCACTGACTGTTGTGCGTTGAACTGCGTCTCCCTGAAAGACATGCTGAAGTTCGAATCTCCTATACCCATGAATGTGACTGTATTTGAATATGAGATCTTGGCAGGTGTAATCAAATTAAGATGAGATCATACATGTTGCCATTGAGTCAATTCCAACTCATGATAACCCCATGCTTGTCCTTGTAGAACTCAGCTCCGTAGGGTTTTCTTGGCTGTGATCTTTATGGAAGTAGATTGCCAGTCATTTCTTCCACTGTACCTCTGTTGTTGTTAAGGGGTTGTCAAGTTGGTTCTGATTTATAGTGACCCCATGTGCAACAAAATGAAACACTACCTGCTCCTGCTCCATCCCTACAATCTTTCTTATGTTAACCCATCGTTGTACCCACTATGCCAATCCATCTCGTTGAGAGTCTTCCTCTTTTTCGCTGACACTTTACCAAGCATGATGGCCTCCAAGGATTGGTTTCTCCTGAGAAAATGTCCAAAGTACATAAACGAAGTCTTGGGATCTTTGCTTCTAAGGAACATTTTAGGCATACTTCCTCTAAGACAGATTTACTTGTTTTCCTGGTATGTTCAATATTCTTTACTAACACCCTAATTCAAAGGCATCCACTCTTCTTCAGTCTTCCTTATTAATTGCCCAGCTTTTGCATGCATGTAAGGCAACTGAAAATAAAACCATGATGGCTTGGGTCATCAGATGCACCTTTGTCTTCAAAGTCACATCTTTGCCTTTTCACACTTTAAAGAGATCTTTTGCAGCAGATATGCCCAATGTGATATGTTATTTTGGAGTCCTGGTGTAGTGCTGGACTGTAAAGTTGATTTGAGCCACAAGGTTGGCGGTTCAAGCTCACCAGCTGCTCCTTGGAAACCCTATACAGGGTCGCTATGAGTTGGAACCAACTCGACGGCACTTAACAACAACAATGAAGTGGCACATGTCCCTTCTGATTACATGTCATATGACAAGGCCGTGAGATAGAGTCATCCTGTAGGAAGAGGCTTCCATGGACCAAATCATGAGGAATTTTAGGGTCATAAGCAGAAAAGTACAACAGACCCAAGCCATGATATTTTCAATTGCCTCATATTCATGGGAAGGGTCCCTATGAGTCAAAACCAACTCAACAGTACTTCATATAAACAACAGCATACGCATGTGGAAGCTGGACGATGTGGAAGAATGAATGCATTTGAGTTATGGTGTTGGAGAAGACTAGTGAAAGTACCATGGGTTGCCAGAAGAACAAACAAATATGTGTTGGAATCAAGTACAGCCCAAATGTTCCTTAGAATCAGGTTTGGTGAGGAGGGTGAATGAAAAACAGAAAGACTCCCAATGTAACATAATGACACAATGGCAGCAGCATTGGATCATGTGTACCAACAATTGTGAGGATGACGTAGGCCCAGACACTGTTTCGTTCTGTTGTGCATAGGATTGCTATGAGTCGAAACTGACTCAATGGCACCTAAGAGCAACAAGCTGCCAAGTAGCATAGTCATATTGGGGCTTCAAAAAGACTCCTCGGGCCGCCTAGTGGTCAATGGATCAGAGCGGATGTTGGGGCAAGGATCCCCATGGGGAGGCCATGGTCACCTGGGTCAGAAGCGCTTTGCTTTGTGCTCTCCCACCTGCCACTGGTCTAAGAGTCCTCAATATAGAGGACTTGTTGTGGCCTACCCCAACCTGCACCCCGTCCCCCCAAAAATAACACTTTATAATTTGTTGTTCTCAGATGCTGTTGAGTCAGTTCCCACTCATAGCAGCCCTATCGATGCACAACAGAACAAAACCCTGCCCACTCTTGCTCCATCCTCACTTGAACCCATTGCTGCTGCCACTGTGCCAATCCTTCTCATTGGGCAATCTTCCTCTTTTTCACTGACCCTCCACTTTACCAAACTTAATGCCATTCTCCAGGGACTGGTTCCGCCTAATAATATGTCTGAAACAAGAGAGGCCAAGTCTCACCATCCTGTCTTTTAAGGAACATTCTGACTTCTTCCAACACAGATTTGTTTGTTCTTCAAACAATCTGTGGTACTTTTAATATTCTTCTCCAAAACCATAACTCAAATGCGTCAATTCTTCTACGGTCTTCTTTATTCATTGTCCAACTTTTACATGCATATAAGGCAATTGAAAATACCATAACTTGGGCCAGGCACACCTTAGTCCTCAAACTGATATCTTTTGCTCTTGAACAATTTATATACATGTTATCAAATCCTCTTAAGAACCATATGTAGCCAATCCCATTAAAACTCTCATTTTAAAAAGAAGGAAACTGAAGAGTACAGAGAGAAAGCCATTTGCCTGGCCTACATAGCAGGAAGAGATTTCAGTTTAGTTCCTCAAATATATGAGGAAGACAGAGCCACTCATGATCGCCAGAGCATTGCTAAAACCAAGAACTGGATTTTTGGTGTTGCTAGGAGCTGACCAAAAAGCAACAGCTAGACTATGGTGTTTGGTTGAACATAAACAATTTCATCAGAGAACACCCACATCAGATAAAGTCTTTGTGACTGTGATGAATCAAGACAAAATAAGATTACTCAGGAAAGTTGTCTAAACAGAGATGAAACAGGAACATGGTCTAAGACACAGAATACCCTTTGCCAGCTAATATAAATGGCTGCTTTGCCAATTACAACATTAGCTTCTCTCCATTCTTCTCACCTTCTTGATGAGATCGAATGACTCTCACTTCCTGATAACATCCCATCCAGAGCAAACCCTGCTTCCTTGAACCCTTCCCTAAATTACATTACACAAGCTCAAATGCTGTGTCTTTTTTAAAGCTTGTTAAACACTCGCCATCCACCATGACGTATGACCTTTCTCACTACAACGAGTCAATAAATCCAACTTTGTTCAACCACAGGAGTGTTCTAATGGTCTTTGGCTGCAGGGCATTGATACATGCCAAATACGTATATTCTTTAGTTTCTTTCCATAGTGATTTTTTTGTAATCGGATGTTTTATTAGTCATTTATTTGTCTCCCATCTGCTTTTCCCCAAGGCAAAGACAATATTTCTCAGCAAGTATTCTATGTGTTCCTCTCCATTTCACAGCCTTTCTGTATTAGGTGAACTGTGAGATTAATTCGAGTTAATGACTTGTGAGAAAGTGATGTGGGTCCCTCCCAGGCCAAAGCATTTAATTCCCAATGCATAGCTTGCTATCTTCCCTTCTTTTGCTACAGCAATGTAGGTGGTGCAGACTTCATTGATCCTAGTCTCTGAAGGGGCTGTGTGGAGTAAAGCTCTCCACTAACCCACACTGAAAATTTATAGCGTTAAAAAAAAATGAAGGCACTGAGATTTATTTGTTACATAGCATAACTTAACCTATCCTAACTGAAACATCTCCATTAAAATTAAATCTCCTAGAGGACAAGGATTTTAAGGCTCCTTAGTGCTTAGTATAAAGTGGGTGAGTAATTAATATTTGTAGATTAAATGAATGTGAGAGGGACATAGCCCAAATGACTTTAGCGTGGTAGAGCAAAGGATCAAACTGATCCCACAGCCTGGGGCTGAAACCACTGGGCCATATTCCTACCATCCTAGCCACTGTCATATTCCAAACCTGACTGTGCTAAGAAGTCGACATAATGATAAGAAGGATTCAAAATGTTTGTAGGAAAACTCCAGAATCTTTTTGTTCTATTTTCCATGAATTTTTTGGAAACAACCCTGCTTGATGATGAAGGAGAATTCTGTTGTCCCTATTTAACACATTAGTAAACTGAGGTTCAGTAAGTGTCGTAAACTTGCCCAAGAACACATAGCTCAATCCTGATCTTTCCTATCAGTGGATACTGTGACAGACAAAGCTGCTGATACCAGTTAAATATTTTCTTCAACCCCACTGCTTTTTCAAAGCCCTGGTTTTGTTTGGATCTTCAATGACTTCTGTGGTAAAAGAAGGTTGTTGTGCTGTGGTGGTGATAGTTGTTGCTGGTTGCTGTGGTTGTTGGTTGTTGTGGTTGTTCTTAAGTGCTGTTGAGTTGGTTCCAACCCATAGCGATCCTGTATAGGGTTTCCGAGAAGCAGCTGGTGAGCTTGAACTGCCAACCTTGAGGTTCAAACCGACTTTGGAGTTCAGTCCATTAACCTGCAGCATCATACCAGGACTTCTAAAAGAAGGTTACCCCTCCACAATCCTAGGAAACAAATTCTACTTGGTTTAAGTCAGCTATGAAAAGATCATTTCCTTTCAGGGACTCGTTTGTATCTTGGCATGAGACCCAGTCCTGCCCAACGGGACTTTTGGGGAAAGCTTATGGGAGGATTTTGGAAATGATTTTAACTTTCTAGCACAAAGTTTTATTTTATTATTATATATTTAAATGAATATTATAAAGTTTTAACTTACTAATATTAAGAACTTTGTCTCATACTTTGGACACATTGTCAGGAGGGACCAGTCGCTGGAGAAGGATATCATGTTTGGTAAGATGGAGGGTCAGAGAAAAAGAGGAAGACCCCCTGTGAGATGGACTGGCAAAGTGGCCGCATCAATGGGCTCAAGCGTGGCAACAATTGTGAGGTTGGCCCAGGACCGGGCAGTGTTTTGTTCTGCTGTGCACAGGGTTGCTATGACTCGGTAACAACTCGATGACCCCTAACAACAACAACAACAACAATATAAAGAACAAAATGGATGTCAGAAGAGACTCTGTAACTTGCTCTTGAATACAGAGAAGCTAAAGTAACTGAAAGAAATGATCAAGTAAGAGTCGAACAGAAAATTTCAAATGGCAGCTCGAGAAGATAAAGTACAAAGACCTAAAGCTAGAAAACCAAAAGGGAAGATGACACTCAGGATTTCTCAAGCTGAAAACACTAAAGACAAAATTCAAGCCTTAGGTTGGAATTTTGAAGGATTCCATGAGCAAAATCCAAGTTGTGCTGGTAGCACAGTGGACTATGAGCTGGGCTGCTAACTGCAAGGTCAGTAGTTCTAATCTACGAGTCGTTCCACAGGAGAAAGTTGAGGCTTTCTGCTCCTGTAAAGACATATATAGCCTTGGAAACCCTATGTAGGGTTGCTATGAGTTGAAACTGTCTCAGTGGCATACTATCACCACCACCACTATGGGCAAAATCTACCACTCTACTGTCGGCTTGTTGGACTGTGGTGGATTGTGTTCCTGCAATTTATTTTAAATACCATCAGGGTCTGTCGCGCGCCCTCGCCGATAAAGGACGCGACAAGCAGGATTCTTCTGAAAGTAGTTTATTGTTACAGCTCTTCTTGCGGTTACAGCTCTTTTAGCGGTGGCGGAGGACAACGTTGGGTAAGGGAGTAGCAGGAGAATATATACTCTCAAAGGAAGGCGTGGCGGGACATGACTGGTTACATGATTGGTCGGTAGAAAAATGCCTAATTAGCATACAACGAGTGGAGTTCAGCGCCTGCGCACACGTGGAGAAAGACAAGGAAACAAGAAGGAGGAAGTTGAGGTCGGTGCCATCTTGTAATGGCGTTTGTAGCTCTCAACAAGGGTCACCCAGGGTGGACAGGTTTCAGCAAAGCTCCCAGATAAAGACAGACTAGGAAGAGGAGAGACAGAATGGTTAGCTTCTGAAAACTTCTGAATGGTTAGCTACTGAAAACCTTATATATAGTAGCAGAACATTATGTGTTATGTGCTAGAAGATGAGCTCCTCAGGCTGGAAGGCACTTAAAATACGACTGGGGAAGAGCTGTTTCCTTGTAGTAGTATTGACCTTAATGATGTGGATGAAGTAAAGCTCTCAGGACCTTCATTTGTTGATAAGACACAACTCAACATGAGAAGAAACAGCTGAAAACATCCATTAATAATTGGAATGTGGAATGTACCAAGTATGAATCTAGGAAAACTGAAAATCATCAGAAATGGAATGCATTAAGATTGATATTCCTAGAAATTAGTGAGCTGAAATGGACTGGTATTAACCATTTTGAATCAGACAGTCATATGATTTATTATGCTGGGAATGACAAATTGAAGAGGAATAGAATTGCATTCATCATGTATCTTGAAGTACAATGCTGTCTGTGATAGGATAATAGCACTACATCTATTAGGAGGACCTGGTGTGGTGCTGTGGGATAAAGCACCAGACTACAAGGTAGATTTGAACTACAAGGTCGGTGGTTCAAACTCACCAGCTGTTCCTTGGAAACCCTATACAGGGTTACTATGAGTTGGATCTGACTCAACAGCACTGAACAACAACAACAATAAGGAAGCTAAGTTAATATCACTGTTATTCAAATTTAGACACCAACCACTAAAGTCAATGGTGATGAAATTGAAGAATTAGGATAAGCACTTGACCTCAACTTCAGTTAGAACTGCAAGGTCAGCAGTTCAGAATCACCAGAGGTTCCTTGCAAACCTTATACAGGGTTGCTATGGGTTGGAACTGACTCGACTGCACTTAACAACAACAGCAACCAACTACTTCAGTCTGAAATTGATCAAATGTGCAATCAAGATGCATTGATAATTACTGGTGACTGGAATGAAGAAGTTAGAGACAAAGAGGAAAGATCTGTACTTGGGAATGTGGGTTTGGTGATACAAATGATGCCAAAGCAAGAACAGGGGCCAACTATTGAACAGACTCAAGCTGAAGAATTGTACAGGCTCAAGCTGAAGAAAATGAAAACAAGTCCATAAGAGCCAAAAACATGACCTTTAATATATCCCACTTGAATTTAGAGACCATCTCCAGAACAGATTTGATGTATTAGACACAAATGACCTGAAGAGATGTGGGATGACATTAAGAACACCATACATGAAGAAAACAAATGGTCAATAAAAAAGACAGGAAAGAGAAAACAAGCAAGATGGAGGACAGGGAGGAAGTGCAGTGAAGAGCTCCATCAGCAACAACACAGAATACCGGACCAAGCAGGCTCAGGGGTTGGTGCCAGAACGCTGAACCACATAGAAAGTAACATTGTCGTAACAATAAAACATGAACACACAGCATTAGACAAAAGACAACGTTGTTGTTGTTAAATGCCGTCGAGTCAATTCCAACCCATAATGACCCTGTATAGAGTTTCCAAGGAGCAGCTGGTGAGCTTGAACCACCGACCTTGCAGTTCAAACGGCTTTGCAGTCTGATGCATTAGCCCACAGTGCCACACCAGGACTCCTAAAAGACAATGGGAATAAGGAAATTTACTTGGAGTCCCAAGGATGGGAACTATTGCTTGGCATACATATAATGTATTTAATGAGCTTACAGCGTTAAGGGGCTCAACTGGAATTCAGAACATCAGGAGTGACTAATGCCCAAAGTTGGCTAGAAATTGAGAAGGCCATTGAGAGACAAAGGCCAATTAAAACTCAGTGTTGTTGTTGTTAAGTGCTATTGAGTCAGTTCCAACCCATAATGACCCTTTTTAGGTTTTCCAAGGAGTGGCTGGTGAGCTTGAACCACTGACCTTGCAGTTCAAAGTCCAGTGCATTAACCCACAGCACCACACCAGAACTCTAAAACTCAGTGTTAGGCAAGTCTAAATCAAAAGTATGTTGTTGTTGATGATAATTCCTGTTGAGTTTATTCCAACCAGTAAACTGTTCTACTGGTTAATTCAGGATTAACCATTATTAAAAATCTCTGGATAATTTACAGAAAATTCTTACTGGTGGACAAAATGGGCCCATGAAAGAGAGATCAAAGTGAGGATTCGCCAAAGATATCTGATAGATTTTAAGGTTTGGCACTGAAAGAGAAGCACTCGATCACAAAGTCGGTTTGAACAGCAAGGTCCGTGGTTCAAACTCACCAGCTGTTCCTCAGAAACACTCCACAGGGTTGATATGAGTCAGAATTGACTCCATGGCACTTAACAACAACCCAATTAAAGAGAGAGATCCTGAACATAACTGTGGAGGCTGTTTTGCATATGGAATCGACTGAAGGTCAACCTAGAACCCTGGGTTCCAAACTTCAGGAAACATGCTGAGATACTTGTTGTGGTTACGTGCCGTGGAGTTGGTTCTGACTCACAGTGACCCTCATATATGGGGTTTCTGAGGAGTGACTGGTGTAAGGAGGGCATATCTCTTTAAATACCATTTCAGATGTGGCCAAAAAGGATAATGTTTTGAAAAGCAGTCATCTCCCTGGTGAGTGGAGTCATGCCATAGAGAAAAAGGTTGAGAAAGTCCCTCCCTACAGCCCAAAGGAGCAGAGTTGGAGCTAGATACGGGACTCTCTCCAGTTACAAGATTGTTGTTAAAGGCCGTCAAGTCCGTTCCGACTCACAGTTGACCTGTATAGGGTTTCTGAGGAGCAGAGAGCGAGTTCGAACCGCCGGCCTTGCAGTTCAATCCGATTTTATAGTTCAGTGCATTAACCCACAATGCCACACCAGGACAAGATAGGAGGAACTTTGTACCTGCCCACTGGGGTTTAGAAATGGTATAGATCAGGGATTACTGTGTGTTTCTCCGTTTTCCAGTTTCTGATGGCCATGAAGCCATCTTGACCTTTTCCACATTGAATATTAGGTATGTGGAGTACAAATAACTTGGCCTTTTGGTTCACTTGCTGAGTTATCCTGTGGATAACCTGTGGATAGAGATTTTGTCCTTGCAACCTACATCAAGCTATTTGATGACATTGATGGAATGCCCAGAGCTGAGGCCTGAGTTCTGTGAATGACTTCACAATAGCTAAGATGGTTCTTTTCCTTCTGATGTAGCATTCGTTCACCATGTTGGACACACTGTGGCTGCTTAGCTTTTTTCTCCCGACTCTGGGAGCCCAGATATTAATCAGTTGTGCCTACAAGAGTCTCTGCGAGCTGGCCCTACTCTCGGGTAATGATGTTGTCCTGCAATGTGACCACCCCAGGGCACTTTGGTACTTCTCTTCCATTCATGGGGAGGATGGCCTTCTACTGTCTTCAATGTCCAATGTGAAGCAACTGCCTGGAGGCAGCCTACAACTGACCAACCCACAGCCCTCCCAGACAGGCCTTTACAGCTGCAAAGATAATGACAATTTTCTAGTGGTAGAGTTTGAGATTGACTTCCAGGACATTACCACCCTTCATATTACACATAAAGACCTGGGTCAAAAACCCCTACAGAATGAGACCCTGAACCTGGGTGGTACGGTCCTCATTTTCACCCACTGGGAACCCTGGCAGGACTGTAACCGCTGTGGGGAGCCAGGCGAACACAAACGCCTGGGGTACTGTTACATCAAGGAGCCTCTAGAAAAACCCATGCCTTGCAGGCTCTATCTGAGAGAGGAGAAGATGCAGTTCAGCCGCATGCGGCCTGAACTGCAGGTGGAATCCTGTCTTGTACCCTGCAATCCCAGCCAGGAAATCAACCAGCCTTACTTCATCTTTGACATTTACCAGCCCGGCAAGTTGACCAACAACGTATGGCTCACCTGTCCCTTGGCCTCCATTTACAGGTGATAGAACCAGGTACCCGTTCAGTGTTTGATCCTTCTTCACCCAGGCTTTGCTTTCTGTGCCCATCTGGGGTTCACACTCCAATAGACTATCAGGTTCTATTTACCAGCCCATGAGCCTTCATAGTCAGTCTCTGCAGGAAGGGGTCTTCACTGGCCTGCTCAGATATTCATTCAGCAAGAATTCCCTGGAGTCCACTTTGAACCAGACCTGATTGCAGGGAACACAGTAGAGACCAACAGAGACCCTCACAGGCTCCTAATGTTCAAAGGTAAAACACAGAGACTAAGATATTCAAGAGCATGCTCATGCGAGATAGACACTGGTGTGGTTGTGAGCCCTAACTGGAACTGACACACTTGGCCACATTGTCTAATTAATATAGTCATATAAGTATCTGGTCATACAAGTCTTCCAACTTATTATTGGAATTAGCTTGTAATTTCCACCAAAATATCCTCTTTTCTTTTCCCCTCATTTTTTTGTGTGGTAAAACATATACAACAGAAAATTTACCATGCTAACTGTTTTTTGAGTGTATAATTCAGTGGTATTTATTAAATACTTCACAATTTGTTGTTGTTGTATGTGCCGTGGAGTCTGTTCCGACTCATAGCGACCCTGTACAGGGTTTCTGAGGCTGTAAATCTTTACAGAAGCAGAAAGCCTCATCTTTCTCCCGCAGAACAGCTGGTAGTTTCGAACTGCTGACCATGAGATTAGCATCCCTATTCGTAACTACTAAGCTACCAGAGCTCCTTCACAATAGATAGACATTATCTATTTCCAGAACATTTCCGCCATCCCAAATAGAAACGCTACTCATTAAGCAATAAATCCCCATTCCTTCTGCTCCCTAGCCCCTGGTAATCACTGTTTTACTTTCTGTTCCTATGAATATGACTTCAGATAAGTGGGCTCATAGATTTTTGTCCTCTTGTACAGCTTAGTTCACTTAACATAGTGTTGCATTGTCGGATCAGCACTAGACTGCTAACCACAAGGTTGGAGGTTCAAATCTACCAGCTGCTCCTTGGAAACCCTATATAGGGGCGCTATGAAGAGGCAGTTGTTCAAACAGAACATGGGAATACTGAATGGTTTAAAATTAAGAAAGGTGTATGACAGAGTTGTATTCTTTCACCATACTTATTCAACCTGTATGTTGAGCAAATCATCTGAGAAGCTGGGTTCTATGAAGAAAAACGTGGCATCAGGATTGGAGGAAGACTCATTAACAACCAACCTGCGATATGCAGATGATACAACCTTGCTTGCTGAAAGTGAAGAGGACTTAAAATACTTACTGATGAAGATCAAAGAGCACAACCTACAGTATGGATTACATATCAATGTAAAGAAAACAAAAATCTTCACCACTGGACAAATAAACAACATTCTTATCTATGGAGAAAAGATTGAAGTTGTCAAGGACTTCATTCTTCTTGGATCAACTATCAACACTCATGGAAGCAGCAGTTAAGAAATCAAACAACATATTGCATTAGGCAAATCTGCTAATTAGGTTTTTTTTTAAAAAAAACTTTTAAAAGTGTTGAAGAGCAAAGATGTCAGCTTGAGGACTAAGGTACGCCTGATCAAGCCATGGTATAACCTCATATGCATGAGAAAGCTGGACAGTGAATAAGGAAGACCGTAGAAGAATTGATGCTTTTGAGTTGTGGTGTTGGAGGAGAATATTGAAAGTGCCATGAGTTGCCAAAAGAGCAAACAGATCTGTGTTGGAAGAAGTACAACCAGAGTGCTCCTTGGAGGCCAGGATGGCCAGACTTTGTCTCTCATACTTCGGACATATTGTCAGGAGGGACCAGTCACTGGAGAGGGATCTCATGTTTGGTAAGGTGGAGGATCAGAGAAAAAGAGGAAAACCCCCAGCAAGATGGATTGGCAAAATGGCAGCATCAATGGGCTCAAGCATGGCAACAATTGTGAGGTTGGCCCAGGACCGAGCAGTGCTTCATTCTGTGTGCATAAGGTCGAAATGAGTCGGTACTGACTCAATGGCATCTAACAATAACAACATAGTTTTTATGTTTAGGTCTTTGATTCATCTTGAACTAATTTTTGTGTTTGCTATGAGCGATGGATCTTATTTAATATTTCTGGAACTGCATATCCAGTATTGCCAACACTCTTTGTTAAAGAGACTACCTCTTCCCTATTTAATACATTTTGTCTTTTGTCAAATATCAGCGGCCCATATGCAGATAAATTTACTCTGGGTTCTCAATTGTGTTCCATATGTCTATGTGTCTGTCCTTGTCCAATATCAGGCTGTTTTTACTACTGTAGCTGTGTAGTAGGTTTTGAGAATTGGCAGTGTGAGGTCTCCTACTTTGTTGTTCTTCTTTAGCAGTGTTTTTTTTGTTTTGTTTTGTTTTAATCCAGGGTCTCTTTCCTTTCCATTAAAATTGGTGATTAGTTTTTCCATTGCTTTAAAGAATGAAGATGGAATCTAGATTGGGATTGCATGCTATCTATAGATCACTCTGGATACTATTGATATTTTTTACCATGTTAAGTCTTCCTATCCATGAGCATTTTATAGTCTTCTGTTTGTATAAGTCTCTTTGGGTTTCTTGTAGTAGTCTTTTGTCATTTTCTTCATATAGATCTTTTGTATCTTTGGTTAAATTTATTCCCAAGTATTTCATCTTTTGGGTGGCTATTGTCAGTTATATTGGTTTTCTAATTTCCTTTTCAGAGTTTTTTTTGTTAGTGTAGAGGAATGTCACTGCATTTGTTACCCTGTCACTTTGTGGTTATTCCAGTACATGTTTTTTTATCCTTCTATTAGTTCCAGTAGATTTCTTATTGAGTCTCTGGGACTTTCTATGTATAGGAAAATATCATCTGCAAATAGAGATAGTTTTACTTATTCTTTTCCAATTTGGATGCCTTTTATCTTCCTTTCTTGCTTTTGCTAGGACTTCCAATACAATATTGAATAGGAGTAGTGATGAAGGGCATACTTGTCTGATTCCCATTTGTAAGGGCAATGTTTTCTGTTGCTCTCCATTAGGATTAATGTTGGCTATTGGTTTTGTGTATATGTCCTTCATTGTGTTGAGGAATTAATTCCCTTCTGTTCCTATTTTGTTGAGTGTTTTTTAATCAGGAATGGAAGTTGGATTTTATCAAATGCTTTTTCTGTATAGATTAATATGATCCTTTTTAAAATTTATGTGGTGGGTTATGATTATTTTTCTAGCATTGAACCATTCTTGTATTACTGGTATGAATCCCACTTGGTCATGATGGCTTTGTTTATTTTTTTATTGTTAAATGCTGTTGGTTATGATTTTGTTGATAATTTTTGCATCTATGTTCTTGAAGAATACTGGTCTATAATTTTCTTTTTTAATAACATCTTTGCCTTGCCCTGGTGGTGCTGTAGGATAAGCACTGGATTTCTAATCAAAAGGTCAGCAGTTCAAACCCACCAGCTGTTCTATGGAAGAAAGCTAAGGCTGTCTACTACCATAAATATGTATAGTCTCAGACCCTATGCAGGGTAACTAAGAGTCTGAATTGACTTGATGGCAGTGAGTTTTAGATTTATTATTATTAGCTTATCAATTGTGCATCTTTTATTATTTATTTTAGAGATTAAGCTAATTATAATATAATATGAACATGTACCTTTACTGCTTCCTAGGTAATAAGGCCTTACATCCCTTAAGGTCCACATAATCTCTTATCATCTGTTGTGCTATTGTTGTCGTGGATGAAAGGACTGCAAAAAGTCCCTGGAGAAAATGAATTGAAAGAGAATGGAATTCTGCAAACATTTTGAAACCCTCTCTTGAGTCTAAAGTCCCCAGCTACTCTGTTTCTTGGACATATTCTTTTAAAATACAAAATACAATATCAGAATAACTAATATCCATCTACCATTGTCTGTTTTTTCTCTCTTTTGTTTCTGACTCCTGGTCTGTCTGGAAATTTTATTATTGCTATTATTATTGAATGATGGATGTTGTATCTGAAAAAACTGTAAACATCTGGGATGATATT
>NW_006408622.1:10767559-10769120 GCF_000296735.1 Chrysochloris asiatica
GGACATTGTTTTGTTCTGCTGTGCATGGGATTGCTATAAGTCGGTTCTGACTCGATGGCACCTGACAACAACAACAACAATTCCTCATGAACATAGATACGAAAATTCTCAACAAAATCTTAGCCAACAGAATCCAGCACCACATCAAAAAAATAAAACATCATGACCAAGTGGGTTTCATAAAAGGGATGCAAGGATGGTTCAACATTAGAAAAACAATCAATGTAATCTACCAGATAAATAAGAAAAAGGAAAATAACCACGTGATCATATCGATTGATGCAGAAAAGGCATTTGACAAAATCCAACATCCATTCCTGATAAAAACACTCAACAAAGTAGAATTGAAGGGAAATTCCTCAACATAATCAAGAGCATATATACAAAGCCAACAGCCTACACCATTCGCAATGGAGTGAAACTGAAAGCCTTCGCTCTGCAAACAGGAACCAGACAAGGTTGCCATTTGTCACCACTCATATTCAATACTGCTTTGGAAGTCTTAGCCAGAGCTATACAGCAAGATGGGAAATTAAAGGCATCTGAATTGGCAAAGAGGAAATAAAAGTGTCTCTATTTGCAGATGATATGATCCTGTACATAGAAAATCCCAAAGACTCAGTAAAAAAGCTACTAGACATCATTGGAAGATTCAGCAAAGTGTCAGGATATAAGATCAACATACAAAAATCAGTTAGATTCCTCTACAGTAACAATGATAGCACTGAAAAGGACATTAGGAAAGCAATACCATCATTTACAATAGCCACCCAATGGATGAAATATCTGGGAATAAATGTAACCAGAGAAACAAAGGATCTATACAAAGAAAATTACAAAACACTATTACAAGAAACCAAAAGAGACTTACAAAAGTGGAAGAACATACCATGTTCCTGGATAGGAAGACTCAACATTGTGAAAATGGCAATACTACCCAAAGCAATTTACACACACAATACAATCCCAAACTAGATTCCAGCGACATTCTTCAAATTGAAAAAGAAAATTATAAACTTTATATGGAAAGGAAAGAGACCCAGGATAAGCAAAGCACTGCTTAAGAAGAACAAGATTGGAAGCCTCTCACTCCCCGATTTCAAAATCTACTACATGGCTACAGTGGTCAAAACAGCCTGGTACTGGTACAATGAAAGATATATTGATCAATGGAACAGAATCAAGAATCCAGAAATTAACCCATCCACATACAGCCAACTGATTTTCGACAAAGTGCCTAGGTATATTGCATGGGGAGGAGATAGTCTCTTTAACAGATGGTGCTGGCAGAACTGGATAGTGATATGCAAAAGATTGAAACAAGACCTTTACCTCATGCCTTATACAAAAACCAACTCAGCATTGATTAAAGACCTAAATGTGAATCCCAAAATTATGAAGGTCATCAATGAAAAAATAGGGACAAATGTGAGGGCTCTAAAACATGGAATACGCAGACTACAAACATTTTGAAAATTACACAAACAAAAGTAGACAAAACAGATGATTGGGACATACTAAAAATTAAAAACTTATGTGCATCAAAAGACTTCACCAAAAG
>NW_006408622.1:10769890-10778586 GCF_000296735.1 Chrysochloris asiatica
TCGTAACCACTACGCTACCAGAGGATATTATGCTAAGTGAAATTCGTCAGTCACAAAAGGAGAAATACTGCAAAGGACCATTGTTGTAAAAGAGTAAGAAAAAGAACCCACCCTAAAAGGGGAAAAACAACATTTTATATATATATATATATTTGCTGATCACCAGGATGTATGGGATGAGAAGATAGAGCACAGGGTAGGGAATGACACAGGATAGCTTTGGTGCTGGGGAGGGGAGGAACAAGGGGGATAATACACAAGAAGGGGGAGGGAAATGGAAGAACAAGGCTGATGGGAGAATAGTTAGGCAGATTTGCATGGGATAAGTGGGACAGAGGTAAGTGATGAGGTATGCGCAACCTTAGAACAACAGGGCTCCTGGATACAGGGATTGAGGCATGGTTTGAAGGGGTGAAAGAGGGGAATAATAATATTAAGATGCTTGGCTGTCTTTTGAATCTTGGTTTCCCTTGCCTACCATTGCAAAATAGACAAAGGGGGGGGGGCGGGGAGGAATAGCCAGAAACATCACTACCGAAAGCTTGTAAGTCCGTCTTCAGCCTACAACTAGTTGATTAGAATACCTTAAAGGGGGCTAGAAGTTGCCTAGTGAAAGAGGCTGCATAAGACCATAGGTGGAATCCAGAACCCCATCCAGAATTGTCCGAGGTAGGAAATTTCCACTGGAAAGGATGAGTAGACAAGCCTGGAGCGGCTAGAAGAACAAAAGATACTTCGTGAACGAAAGACTGGCCGGAAAAATACAAAATAATAACAGCAGTCTGATTGATTATTACAAGAACAAGTAAGCTGTTTGTCCAGGAATCATCAAGGCAAGTGGTTGGGCCCTCTCAGAGAAAAGTCCCTTCCAAGACTAAGACTCAAGGGGAATACGTGAGCAGGCATGTGGTCTGGCTGGTGACCACGTTGGTCACCAATCAAGGGAAGAGGGAGACAAAACAGCAATGAAGTTTCAAGCTAAGTCCAACCACATTCAATAGACCACTGTGAACCCAGGTGGAGACCTGGATGGCCAGCAGTATGGCAAGACCCAGGAACTCCAGAGGCAGTGACATGGCCATAGAGGACTAGCCAGGAGAGTGAAGCATCCAACTGATATGAAGTGAGGGGAGATGCACAAGAACACCCATACTTGCAGATAGTACCCACTTGACCTGGCTTTGATGGCTGGATGATCAGAACTTGACTAGAAGAAGAAAGAAGTGGGGCAGGGAGTAACCTGCTACAATTTGATGAACTTTACCTATACTTAAGGAAGTAGTAGCTCAAAATAGGGAGCAAATCTTTACAGTGAGGATCACTCCCACCCCCTAGGTACACAGAGTTGACAGGGATGGGCAACTTAGACATTGGCTACCCAAAATGCGGGGGGTGGGGGTGGGTAGGCTATAAAGGCAAGAAGTGGCTGGCTTACAAGCTTTCAAGAGGGAGCCTAGTTCCAGACGGGGCAGGGGAAGGTAGACTCTCCACTGAATGATTTCCAATCTGTTGGGACTGGGCTGGAGACAGGAAATGGGGATAAGTCTCTTGTGGTACAATAGTGAATAATTGCCATCAGGACTGACTGTGAGGGTAGGAAATATAGAGGTAGATGTTTGTTGATAAAAGGAGGGGAGTGATTGATTTTGCAGCCCAAGAGCCGTGATCCCTGGGACCACCAAGTGAGAAGAACCGAGAGCATGACCCTACCCAGAGAGGCAGTGACTGCAGGGATGGAGACAGAGATGATGACATGTACAGATGAAGCGGCTGGGGACACTGAACTCAGGGAGGGAGAGGGGCTGTGTGCTGACAGCCGGGGGGCGGGCCTGTGGGGTGTACCCTTTGGTTATTTGATGATGCATAGAAGGGATTGTAATCATTGCAATGAAACGAAATACGGTAAGATGAATGTAAAACTGATGTTATTCCATGTAAAGCTCACAATGACAACTTTAAAGAAAAAAAAAAAAAAAAAGTTAGGCAAAGTTTCAGCATAAAAATGCCCTGGAAATCTTCACCAGTGAGTCCTTCTCCATCATAACAATGCTGCTCATTCCTCTCATCAAACAAGGGCAATTTTGTGAGTGTTGATGGGAACTCAATAGACATCTGCTTCATAGTCCTGATTTGGCTCCTTCTGACTTCCGTTTCCTAATTTTAAAAAATCTTTGAAGGGCACCCATTTGTCTTGAATTCAAAATGTAGAAGAGATTTCATTGGCATGGTTAAGTTCCCAGGACTCTCAGTTCTTTAGGGATGGACTAAATGGCTGGTATCATCACTTACAAGAATGTCTTGATCTTGATGAAGCTTGTGTTGAGAAATAAAGTTTATATTTTTATTTTTATCTTTTAATTCCATTTTCCATGAACTTTTTGAAGCCTTCTCGTATTTAATAAGGTTTTATGGAACTTTATTTACATACAGTGATCTCTCACTCCTGGCTTGTAACTCATCATGGATTCCAACTGAGAGCTAAGGAACTTACTTGTTACACCAGGATCTCCAACTTTGATCTCATCAGCCATGTAACATTGCTCTGAGCTCTGGTAGATGTTTTTCTTCTTAGCAGCTGTTTTATGTTTGGTTTTGTGTAGTAACAAATTAACCTTACGCAAAGAGAGGTCTGGCCTTTGCCCTCAACTCCTGAGTCATCTCTAAGTCCTTGGATTGTCCTGTTTGACAAGAATATCTTTGTTTATCTTGAGGCCTTGGGTCACACTGAATAGTATAATATGAGGGGACTTCTAAAAGTTCATGGAAACATTCCATAATCTTTTCATTCCATTTTACCATGAACTTTTGGAAGGCCCCTCAGAATGTGATTTGTGAGGAGATAATGGGGACATTTAGTATCAGCTCAACCTCCAGAGGGGCTGAAGACTAAGAGGCAGTCACAAAGAAGTCACCATGTCTGCCAATAAATACTGGACACCAAGTCTACTGAGGAGTCCTAGTATGGTGCTCAACAGTTCAAACCAGCTGCTCCTTGGAAACCCTATGTAGGGTCGCTATGAGTCAGAACTGACTCCATGGCACTTAACAAACTGCAACGACAACAACAACAACAACAAGCCTCTGATAACTTTCCTCATTGACAACTCTCAGTACATAGTGTCATGCATAGTTTCCAGGAAGGTATCTCTGTCTACAATTCCACTGGGACAGGATGACTGTGTTTTTCACGCAGCTCTTTGCTTGGCTGTTTTTGATATGTATCCTTTCACTGTAATGAACCATAACCATGAGGGTAACAGGTTTCAGTGAGTTCTGTGATTCTTTTCAAGGGAATTATCAACCCGGCAGGTGGTCTTGGGGAATCCCCAAACTTTCCATGGGTGTCAGAAATGAGGGTGGTCTTGGGAATGCCCAAACTTTGCAATTAGTGTCGGAAATGAAACTGGTCTTCGAAAGTGAGGGTGCTCTTTTGGAGTGTCCCTTGCAGTGTAGTTTTCTTGATCTCTTGCATCCATGTAGTTTAGTATTCTAAACTACCCAATTTCTTGAGAGTGAAAGTTTCATAGATTGATGGAGTTCATCTCACTTCTCTGTAGTTCCCTTTTCTCTGGGGTTTTGACTTCCTTAGTCCTAGCTACTTTTTTTTGTTTTTTAATGTTATGTAATGTTTTATTTTTAAGCTCAGATCCCTTTTTTTGTTTTGTTTTGTTTTTATTGTGAGTGATAGTTTACGTGGGAGAACATCAGCTTTACATTCATCCTATTGTAGTTTGTATCATTGCAATGATTATAATCCCCTCCATTCATCATCATTCAACAGCATTTGCTTCCATCCTCCCATTCTCTCTGTGGGTTTTTTTTTTTTTTGGATGTACACTGAAGCACTCAGGAATATGTAATCATAAAAACAACCTAAGGGCATACCCTGCAAGCCTGCCCTCCGGCCACCAGCACACAGCCCCTCTCTTTCCTTGAGTCTAGAGTCCCCAGCTGCTCCATCTCTCCTCGTCATGTCTCTGCCTCCATCTGTGGTATCGCTGCTTCTCTGGACAAGTCCTGGCTACTTTTGTAGTTCTGAATTCACCTTTTGTCTCCACAACCTCAATGAGAGTGCCAGAAAGTGTAGACAGTCCATTTCTGATTGGCCTTCAGGACCTGGGGCTGCTGTTGTATTGTAGAACTGGTTCTGTCTTGTAGGATTTCCTAGGTGTGACTGATGAGTTTGAACCACCAACCTTGTGCTTAGCAGCCCAGTGCTGATCCTACAGTGCCATATCAGGACTCCTAGAATCACCAAATACCCACAAGGGGAAAAAACAGAAGTGAACATCGGGTTCATTTTAGTGAGTTTACATTCTTTTCAAGAACTTTGCTCCTTTCAGGTCCTGGCTACCTTGACTTTGCTCTGAAAGCTTTTTTCACTATTTTGTTGTTGCTGCTGCTGTTGCATCTGGATTTTATAGTCCTATGAAAGCTGGACAGTGAATAAGGACGACTATAGGAGAATTGATGCTTTTGAGTTGTGGTGTTGGAGGAGAATACTGAAAGTGCCATGGACTGCCAAAAGAACCAACAGATCTATGTTGGAAGAAGTGCAGCCAGAGTGCTCCTTGGAGGCCAGGATGACCAAACTTCGTCTCTTATACTTTGGACATATTGTTAGGAGGGACCAGTCACTGGAGAAGGATATCATGTTTGGTAAGGTGGAGGGTCAGAGTAAAAGAGGAAGACCCCAGCAAGATAGATTGGCACAGTGGCAGCATCAATGTGTTCAAGTGTGGCGACAACTGTGAGGTTGGCCCAGAACCGGGCAGTGATTCGTTCTGTTGTGCATAAGGTTACTATGAGTTGGTACCAACTTGATGGCACGTAACAACAACAGTCAGTAAGAGGGTTGATCTAATATTAGATACTCAGTGGTAGCAGTAAGCAGAAAGCTCATCCAAATTATTTAAAGGACTATAGGGTCACTATGAGTCAGAACAGACTCCATGGCACTTAACCACAGCAACAATAAGAAATCTGGATTCTCCTATGAAATCTCTTGGATTTTACATCTTGGTTGATGATTAAATATCCCAAAAACATACTAGGAAAGCCAATGAAAACATCTCTTTGACTGAAGTCAGTCAGTTTGTGACTTCTCACCTAGATAAAATGCAAATTGGAAGTGGGCTTTCTCACAGCCTACTGTTAACTCCTCTTGCTTTGCTGGAAAGATTCCATGGGTGAGAAAAGAGAGACAGAGACACTGCTATAGAAGTGTCTGGAAGGAAATCAATAGGACCGTAGATTTGAGTGTGTTTCAGATAGAGATAATGGGAGACAAGAAAAATCCTAGATGGTTTTGTGGATCTCAGAGTAGAAAGGATGTATGCCCCTATTTTCCACTCCTCGAGTAAATGTGGCAGCAAGATATCATAGAAGCAACTGTTCCAAAGAAAGAGAGAGTCTACATTTATAGCTTATGCCAAAGACAGTCTTTAAATGTTCTCAGGTCCCCACATGAGATCGGGCCTAACAGAAAGCGCCAGCCATAAAAAGTCAAGTGAAGAGGAAGGTAGAGTGTTGGCAGAGACCTAGGGGGATATTTGACTTCATCTCTCAGCACTCTTGCCCTTGTCCACTCTTCCTCAGCCACTCTGGCCTCCATAGCCTTTAAATACACTAACCAGGCAGCCATAGTAGAGGCTGGCTCTCTCTTGAGAACAGACTTTTCTCCAATGTCCATGTGGCCCATCCTCCTCCATTCAAATGTTTGTTGAGCATGACCCTGTCCCTTTCTATCCCCATTTCCCTGCTCAATTTTTCTCTATAGCAATCAATAGGATCTGGCATTAAGTATCATGTGTTTGTTTATTGTCTCATTAGAAGCTCAAAGAGAGCAGGGTCTTTTCCAGCCTGTTTAAATGCAGTGATTAGAATAATGGCTGGCGAAAGGTAGGCTTTCTGTCAAACTTGTGAATGACGGAAGCACAAGCCTGCACATTAACTATTTTTTAAAATTTTAGATTGAGAAGGCATTCAGGAAAGAGATTGGGAAAGTCCCAATTGAGAAAAACATTTATTCACTTGTTTAAGGTGAATCAAGTTATGTGGTTATCTGGAGGAAGAGCCAGGAACTGGCACTTTCGAAGGTCCTGAGGGAGGAGCTGTCTGCTTACCTGGCAGGACAGTGACCTCACACACCCATACTGTGGACTGTGATTCATCCTACTGCCCAGAGCTGAGGCCTGAGTTCCAGAGATGACTTCATAATGCCCAGCCCCCAGGACTGCAGTCCAGTCCACCATGCTGACCACCATCGGGCTGCTGCTCAACCTTGTGTTCCCCATATTGGGGTTCTATTTTTCCATCAGTTGCCCCAACCACCAGCAATGTCAACAGGCTCTGCTCTCAGGCAACGACATTATCCTGCACTGCAACTCTTCCGGGGCACATTGGTACTACTCCTCCCAAGAGATCATCAAGCCTATTGACCTCTCCAATGTTCCCAACGTAGACATCATGCTTGATGGCAGCATTCTCATTATAAATCCACTGCCTTCCCAGACAGGCCTCTACAGCTGCCAGGACCAGAACGGCAGCCAAGTGGTACAGTATGAAATTGACTTCCAAGATGTCACCACCTTGCATATTTCGCACAAAAACCTGGGTCAAAAGCCCTTGCAGAATGAGAGCCTGAACATAGATGATAAAGTACTCATCTTCACCCACTGGGAGCCCTGGCAGGACTGTAACCGCTGTGAGGAGCCAGGAGAGCGTAAACGTCTGGGGTACTGCTACATCAAGGAGCCCCTGAAGGATCCCATACCCTGCTGGCTCTATCTGGGAGATGTAAGAGTGTGGTCCACACGCTTGCGGCCTGAGCTCCAAGTAGAAACCTGCATTGAACCATGCAAACCTTCCCCAAAGTTGGACAAATTCTTTGTTACCTTTGACAACTTCAAGCTCAATGAAGAATCCGAATCTGTGTGGCTCAACTGCCCCCTTGGATCTATCTACAGGTGATGGAACCCAGGCACCAGCTTATCCCCTGACCCTTCCCCAGACCGTATACCAGCCTGTAGGACTTCATGGTCAATCCGGGCAGGCAAAGGGGCTGACCTATTGGGTTTCTCGACTAGATTGTTCAGATATTGGTTTGGGAAGAATCCTTGAATGACCACACACTACCCAACAGCACACATAGAATAAGGACTCCCTCCAATAGGCAATGGACTACTAACTGCAAGATCAGTGGGAGAAAATATTTATAGTCTTGGAACCCCTAAACAAGGTCACTATGAGTTGGAATCAACTCGATGACCCTGGGTTTGGTTTGGGTGTTTTTTTTTAAACACTGGATGAGAACTTAGCTCACTGTGCCAGGCCTTGTGTTGAGAACACAGAAGTCATCCCGATAGCTCACACCCTGCCCTCAGAAAGCCCTCAGTCTAGTCAATGGTGCAGGGGACTCAGAGCTGTGGCTGGGGCAGGGCAGGGGGTAGACTTGGGTAGAGTGATGTGGCTATGATGGGGGGATCCGGGCAGAGTGAATGGGGCCATGGTGAGGGAACCCAGGCTTAGTGATGGGTGCTGTGTGTGTGTGTGTGGGGGGGGACCCAGGCAGAGTGGTGGGGGCTGTGATGGGGGGAACTCTGGCTTACTGATGGGGACTGTGATGGAGGACCCAGGCAGAGTGGTGGAGGCTGTGAAAGGGAACCCAGGCTTTGTGATGGGCACTGCGGTGGTGGTGGGAAACCCAGGCTCAGTGGTGGGGGTTGTAAGAGGGGGCCCAGGCACAGTGGTGGAGGCTGTGATGGCAGGGGACCCAAGCACAGTGGTGGGGGCTGTAATGGGGGGAACCCAAGCTTAGTGATGGGGGCTGTGAGGGGTGACCCAGGCTTAGTGGTGGGGGCTGATGGAGGACCCAGGCAGAGTGATGGGGGGACCCAGGCAGAATGGTGGGGGCTGTGAGGGGGGACCCAGGCTTAGTGATAGGGGTTGTGAGGGGGATCCAGGCAGAGTGCTGGGGGATCTGGCAGGGGGCATTTGGACAAAGTGATGGAATTGTAGTGGGGGAACCTGGGAAGAGTGATGGGGCTGGAATGGAGCAAACCCAGGAAGCTCTGAGAGACTTAACTCACTGGAGAGAGCCAGGAAGAGCTTCCTCAGAGAGGGATGGTGCCCTACCCCCAATGACATCCAGTAGGAACTGCATCATAGAGCTTACTTACATCATGTTCTTGTCTTCCTACCCAAAGCCCCTTCAAAAAAATCTCCCCTTTACACCTTTCTCCAGCCCTTCTGCTTCTCCCTCCCTTCAGTAATAAACAGAACCACTCACAGGCACTGATCTCTCACTGTGGGCCAGGTCCTGGGCAGACTCTTGTCATGGGTAGAGCCATCTCAGTCATCCTTCCCAGCCCAGGCAGTGTAGACTCAGAGGAGGCCCATTTTGTAGATGGAGAAACTTCAGCTTTTGTTATTGTTTTGATGCCATGGAGTTGGTTCCGACTCATAGTGAACCTAGACACAACAGAAGAAAACACTGCCGGTCCTGAACCAACCTCACAATCATTACTACACTTGAGCCCATTGCTGCTGCCACTGGGCTAATCCATCTTGTTGGGGGTCTTCCTCTTTTTCTCTGACCTTCCTCTTTACCAAGCACGATGTCCTTCTCCAGGGACTGGTCCCTCCTGACAATATGTCCCAAGTATGAGAGATGAAGTCTGGCCATCTGGCTACCA
>NW_006408622.1:10779455-10788085 GCF_000296735.1 Chrysochloris asiatica
GTATTATCTGCAAGTGTGGGTATTCTTGTGCATATGCCCTCTCTTCTTATCAGCTGGATGCTTCTCTCTCCACTCTAGTCCTCTGTGGCTATGTCACTGACTCTGGGCCCAAGAGTCTCCAGGTCTTGCCACACTGCTAGTCCATGGTACTTTCAATATTTTCCTCCAAACCATAATGCACATACTTCAATTATTCTACAGTCTTCCTTATTCAGTGTCCAACTTTCGCATGCATATGAGGCTATAGAAAATACCAAGCCTTGGGTCAGGTGCACCTTAGTCCTCAAACTGACATCTTTGCTCTTGAACATTTTGAAGAGGTCTTGTACAGCAGAGTTGCCTAATGCAATACATTGTTTGATTTTTTTTTATTGCTGCTTCTATGAGTTATAATCTTTGCCTAGGAATCCATGGCAAGACATAGTGTGGACTCCAAAGTCCACAGACTTAGCCATGAGATGACTTTTTTCTCTCCTTCCCCAAATGCTAGTGGTGGGGATAAACCAGCCACCGACTGGAGTCTTTGCAGCCACAGACTCCATAGGACTTTGGCTTCATCACCTCCACCTCTCATTTGTTTATTCCAACATAACATCTAGTCTCTCTCTCTGACCTTTTCTTCTCTCTTTTCCTTCCTTCCTCCTCTTTTAAATATAAAAACTGTACCTTCTCAAGAAGGAAAACACAATTCAGATGAGCAGGAAACTGCATAGGAATCCCTCCTCCATCAATACTGGGGCACCTGCTCATGTCATTGAGAGACAAGGAATTCTTCCCTAGTGCCCGTTACAGGAAACCGGAGATTTCAAGGGAGATTACCAAGAATTCAAGAGTTGCCTATGTCTTTAGGGAGCAGAGTGGATTGGAGTTATTCATAAAGTTTCTGTCTTAGGCTCTAGATCCAGCCAGGCCTGAGTTCCAAACTCAGCTTTGCTACTTTCCAACTGTGCGGCTTTGGCCTTTTCTCTGGGCCTCAGTTTCCTCATCTGGTGTCATTGTGATGTTTAAGGGGAATGATACATGTAAAGTACTGACAAAGGCGTCTGACAGATACTCACACACTCTCTATGTGGTAATTGTTAGCTGCCCTTGAGTCAGTTCCGCCCCAGAGCAACAGAATGAAACACTGCCCAATCCTGCACCATCTCACAGCTACTGTTGGTTAAAGCCATTGTTACTGTCACTGTTTGTCCATCTCATTCGGAGTGTTGCTCTTTATCACTGACCTTCTACTTTACCAAGCATGATGTCCTTTTCCAGGGACTGGCCCCTCCTGGCAACATGTCCACAGAATGAAAGACATACAGCATTCTGGCTGTACTTCCTCTAAGACAGATTTTTTTATTCTTCTGACACACGCTATATGTTGTTGTGAAGTGCCATCGAGTTGGTTCCGCCCCACAGCGACCCTGTATAGGGTTTCTGAGGAGTAGCTGGTGAACTCGAACAGCTGACCTTGCAGTCCAGTGCATCAACCCTCACCTTCAGGAAAGTTCCATTTCAAGAAAGACTTATAACAAGGCAGGTGGTATAAAAAAACAACAACAAAAAAACACACACACACACAACAAAACACAATAGCCTATGTCTATATACAGCACCACACTTTCTATAGACATTGCTGTTGTGTTTTTTGATTACCTGCCTTGTTATAATATTAGTTAATGATTGTTGAGTATCCCCTCTGTTCCTTAGCCATCCTGGGCATGTCATATGCCCGATTCATTTATTTGTTGAATGTGTATTCACTGGCCATGAGTGCCCAGCATTGTTTTAGGCATCTGGGATACAGTAAAGAACAAAATGGACAAAGATTCTTGCCTTCATGGAGAAATAAAGCAATGACATGCATAGACATCTATCGCGTTTTAAGGAGTTGTTGTTGTTAAGTGCCATCGAGTCAATTCCGACCCATCGTGACCCTATATAGGGTTTCCGAGGAGCAGCTGGTGAGCTTGAACAGCAGACTTTGCAGTTCAAACAGCTTTGCAGTCTGGTGCATTAACCCACAGTGCCACACCAGGAGAGGAGACGAAATTTAAATGGGGGAATGCCTATCTGAGACAATTCCATTTCAGAAAGACTTAAGGAAGTAAGGGGCAGAGAGATAGCATTCTTAGGACAAAGGAACTGCCAAGGCAAAGGCCCTGAGGCACACCTGTGCCTACCATGTGGCTGAGGCAGAGATTGTGAGGAGGAGAGCAAAGGAGATGTTACCAGGCACATCATTTAAATAATGTCCTCACCGATTCCTCCAAATAATCCTACGGGAAAGAGACAGTTGTTACAGTTCCACTTTTCAGATGAGGAAATAGACCCAAAGAGCTAGAGGTATTTGCCAGGAAGGGGTGGAGCTCTGAGAGGGCTGTGCTGTATTTGCTGTTCCCCAAAGAGGAAGATGGAACTGTCTCCACCTCCCTCAGATGCCAGTGCCCTGCTTTTTCCTAGGGTCCTGCAACTGACCTTGTCCTTCTTGCAGGCCCCTCAACTGGGAAGCCAACAACACTCCCTTGACTTGGCATGACCAGCTCTCTGGTCAGGAATTTGGTACCAGCTTGGACCTCTTCAGTGGAGGCAGAAGGCTGCAGATATTCCAGCCAGCCATTTACACCTGCTTCATACAACAGGAATTCGTGGCTCGATTCAATCCCATGTTCAACCCAGAGGTGCTGGAGACTCAGAGGGGTGAGGAAGCAGGGAAAACCCAGCAGAAGACATCCATCCTCAAGGCTTTGAAGGTTATATTGTTTATGGCCACAGTCCTGGTCTTCATTGGGGCATTGTATAGGTTCCTCCGTCCTTCCCAGAAGAAGAGATGCAATCAGGTGCTGCTTGTGAAATAAAGGATTTGACCTCTTGTTTCTTCATTGCCTCAACTCTCTTTTCATGCCCATCCCACACGAGGCTCTGTGATGTGACATGAACCAAACAGAGTTGTAACTGAGCTCTTCCCTATGCCAAGTCCTAAGTTAGCTCAGTAGTAATCCCATTCCACAGATGAAGAAACTGAGGCAAGACCACTTAGGCATTGGAGGCGGACTCCAGTTCAAACCCAGATTGCTTGGTTCACCCAGATCCCTGTGTTCCTTGGAAAGAGAAAAGATAGGATGAAGCCATTCCCAGGGTGCACCAGGGGTATGGTAGACTGTAACCACCTCATTCACCTCTCTCCCTTAAGGACAAGGACTGAGCTGGGAGCAGTAACTCCCAGCTTTCCCAGATCTGTACTGAGCTCTAACCTTTCCTACCTGTCCCTTGTCCTGCCCTCCCTCAATGGTGGCCAGAGCATCCAGGTCTAGCCATATCTTCCCAAGTCAAAAGGGGCTACAGAGTGGTGATCCAGAAGCCAGATGACACATCACTCTCCCCGCCCCCACCCCCAAGCTGCTACAATGGGCAGACCCCCCCCTCAAGATCCAAGAAGGGGAGTCAGGCCAGCTCCACCAAGACAAGGCGCCAAGCCTGGCTAGACCAACCCACGGGAAATCACCAGACTGAATGTTCCCAGAAATTATAGACTCTGTTGAACAGAGTGAAAGAGTGAGAAATGAAATATTAATACCTTTTTAAATTCATTGCCCTAACATTCCACAGAGAAACAATGACAGGATAGATCTGACACTGTCTCCAGAACAGAACTTCTGCCCTCGAGGACAGAGGGAAGAGTTGACTCCCTCACACATTAATACTGTTGCCAACACACTTAAGAGACTCAGAGATACCTGCCTGCAGAATGAGGGGAATGCTCATTGAGAAAGAAAGGGAGTTCATTGGGAAGCAGGGGGAGATAATAACAAAATTACTAGCCAACAGTGTTGGGCATACTTTCTGCAAGCATTATGTCCTTCACACCACCCATGAGACTAGCAACAGTACTATTAGCATTGACCTTATTTTGCAGCTGAGAACATTAAAATCCAGAGAGCTCAAGCAACCTGTCTGAGGTCACACAGCTTGGGAAGGAAGGGGCCAGTAAAGGGATGTCTCTGTAGTACCCACTCTGAACTGCTCCCAGGAAGCTCCGGATGTTTGTAGTAGCTAGAAGTAGGACTAGCAAAGCCAAGCACAGATACAGTGCCCCAGTCTTGTCTGTCCAGCACTGAACATCACACAAGCCTCGTGACTGGCCCTGTCAAGGCCTCACTGTGGCCAACTGGCTTTCAGGTGACCCCCAGTGATGTCCTACCTCTTGGTGTCTATGTGTATCTATGTGATCCCGCCCCTTGAGTGTGGGCAGGGCCTGTGACTTCTAACCCAATATACTAGGATTACCAACTCAATGCCTTATGGGAAGCAGGCACAAAACATAAATAAGGGGCAAGGTCTTCTGGGAGTGGGCTTCTGGAAAGTTCCTATTCTTGGGAGTGGAAGAGTGGGGACTGTGCAGCCGTGTCATAAAAGCCTAGTTAACTGGTTGATTGCCATGCAGGGATGTACGCCTGGTCCTCAAGAGAGTTTCAAGTGATTCTAGAAATCAAGTTGCTTTTGTAAAGCTGCAATTTATGAATGCTGACTCCGAAGCATTTTCAAACACAATACAAGTCAAATAAAACATGTCTGCTGCCTAAATCAGTCCACAGTCTTCAGTTTGTGAACTCTTACTTCACCTTTTATTAGGGTCACGTGTATATTTCAGTTTTCAGGGATTCATCCAACAAATATGGAGATGGAACAGTCAGAATCAGCTTCTCTGAAGAGGTGACATTTTAATGACAAAAAAAGCTGGACACATAGAAATCTAAAGAAAGAGTGTATTAGTTTCCTATAACAAATTACCACAAACTTAAAACCACACATTTTTATTCTTTTACAGTTCTGTAGCTCGGCAATCTAAAATGGGTTTTATTTGGCTAAAACCAAGGTTTTGACAGGACTGCATTTCTTCTGACAGCTCTAGGGAGACACCATTTCCTTGCCTTTTCCAGCTGCTAAAGGCCACCTGGAAGGAGCTCTGGTAACGTTCGAAACTACCAGCTGTTCCACAGGAGAAAGATGAGGCTTTCTGCTTCCGTAAAGATTTACAGCCTCAAAAACTCTATGCAGGGTCACCATCCATGAGTCAAAACTGACTCCACGGCACACCACCACCACCACCAAAGGCCACCTGGAGTCCTGGAATGGCGTTGTGGGATAATGCACTGGACCTCAAGGTCAGTTTGAACCTCAAGGCCAGTGGTTCAAATTTACCATCCACTCCTCAGAAACCCTACACAGTGTTGGAAACGACTTGACTGCACTTAATAACAACAACAAAGGCCACCTGGAGTCCTGGTGTGGCACTGTAGGGTAAGCACTTAACCACAAGGTCAGTTTGAACCACAAGGTCGGCGGTTCAAATACACCAGCTGCCCCTTGGCCTATAAAGGGTCGCTATGAGTTGGAACTGACTCGATGACACTGAACAAGAAGAGGCCATGTACAAAGAGACCTGGTGACACGGTGGCTAAGCACTCAGCTGCTGAAAGGTCAGCGATTTCGAGCCCACCAGTAGCTCTAATGGAGAAAGATTGTAGCCTGTGCAGTATACAACAAGAGGGAGGTTAGCAGAAGAATGATGAAGACATAGGGAGAAATGCAAGGGTTAAAGGGAACAGAGGCAAATACTGTTAAACAAACAGCCCTGTTTTACAGGTAGATACATGGACAGATACACAGTCTGAATGAGTATAGGGGGAAGAATGGGCATTGTTTTTTTTAAGTGCCATCGAGTCGGTTCTGACCCATGGCGACCCTGTATAGGGTTTCCGAGGAGTAGCTGGTGAGCTTAAACCACTAAGCTTGCAATTCAAACGACTTTGCAGTCTGGCACATTACCCCACAGCGCCACACCAGGACTCCGAGGAATGGAAGCAGGCCCACGAATATATAAGGGTTTGACAGAGGATGTTTGTACATGGGCATTTATTTACTTTTGCTGCAATCACATGTAGGAATGTGGTGAAGCATACAGGAGACAAATTGATGAAAACTTCTTGGACATTACCAAACACCTTGTGACAACAAGCTGTTGGGCCTGGGGGTCTCAGGACCATAGTCTCAGAGGACACCACGATCAATTGGCATAATGTAATCCACAAAGATAATATTCTATCTCCTACTTGGGTGAGTAGTGATGAGAACAATAGAACTTCCTGAGTGGCCATCTAAGGTGCAACTCTTGGTCTGTCCATATGTGGGAGAAAGAAGAGTGAAGAAAACAGAAGATGGTTGGAATCAGTTAGTTCCATGGACTAATGGATGGACCACAGAAACACCAGTTTCTATGATCTGAGACCAGAAGAACCAGATGGTGCCTGGCTACCACTACCAACTGCTCTGACACGGATCACATTAGAAGGTCCTGAGAGAGTGAGAGACAAAACTTAAATCTATATATATAGCTCTGGTAGTGTAGTGGTTATAAATCGGGATGGTAACCTCAAGGTCGGCAGTTTGAAACTACTAGCTGTTCCGCAGGAGCAAGATGAAGCTTTCTGCTCCTGTAAAGATTTGCAGCCTCGGAAACCCTGTACAGGGTCGCTGTGAGTCGGAACCGACTCCAAGGCACATAACAACAACAACATGTCTATATAGATATAAAGACTGGGATTACTGTTCATAAAGAGACTGGAGGAACCCGAGACTGTGGCCCTCAGCCAACCTTCAGGTCTGGAATGAAACTCACTTTCATGGCCCGATTTTCAACAAAGCAATGGATAGGTATATTGGGAGGGCAACACTAGTGAGGAACGCTCACCATAGAATGGTCAACCATTCCAGATCACAAGGGCAACATTTATCTGGGAACAAGGTTCAAAGGGGTTGGGAAGGAACTAGAATCCACAGGGAGGAAGTGCGATAACTATTTTTGACATCCTGCTAGTTTTAAAATGAGTCATCTCAGAAGCAGAAATGAGGGACTCTCACTACCATCAAGAAAGAAGAGCCCGGAGTGGAATGCATCCTCCTTGATCCAGGACACAGAGAGCTGTGGCACTCCAGACAGCAAACGACAAAGAGACAGTGGCAGAAGCAGAAAAAGCAGTCCAAGTGCGCAAGGCAGAGGGGCGGGGCTAATATTGCTGCTCCACAGAGCTAGAGCTGAGCACATTTGGACCAAGCCTTACTGGTGGAGTGGATACTTTAATCAGCAGAGCTACACTTGCCCAAGTAGAGCAGAGGTCAACGGGCCAAAGGACTGAGTCGCCAAGACCTAAAAGAGCTTTGTAACACTTGTCCAAGCAGACCATAGAGCTGAGGGTCTGACGTGCGTTTGAGCACAGCTGAGAGGAGGATGTCCTGAACGAAGAACTGTACTCTTCCTGAACATCCCTGATCCTGAGATGTAGCCAGTTGTAATTGTGAATACGGTTTGTGAGTTCTGTAGGACCATTGCAATGAATTATGGAACCCAACAGTAATGAGCTCTGGTAGCGTAGTGGTTACGAATCGGGCTGCAAACCGCAAGGTCAGCAGTTCGAAACTACCAGCTGTTCCGCGAGAGAAAGAAGAGGCTTTCTGCTCCCATAAAGATTTACAGCCTCGGAAACCCTACAGGGTCGCTGTGAGTAGGAACCGACTCCACAGCACATAACAACAACAACAACAACACTAAAGTCGAGAATGCCCTGGGAAGATTGGTGTCCGAATTGGTAAAGAAGGTTGTAGCGTGGAGGCATGTCGAACTTCTGCCTCATAGGAATCGACATTGGGCTAGTGAGTTTGATCATCCATGCTCCTGGTAAAGTCAGAGGGGGCTAGATGCCAACCCTAATCCACCCTTATAGTAATCTAAATGCAGATTTTAAAATGGGCCATTCCACAAGGGCAGAGGCCTAGCCCAAGCTTGGTAAGTAGACCATGGACTCCTTCTTCCTTGACTGGATACTTTTCATGGTGCTCAGCATGTATTGATCCACATAGCAACCTGAACACACATACTCTGCACCAGAAACTTCCCTTGCAAATGTGACTTCTATAAGAAGGATCTGTAAGTCGTTCTGTATTGGTTAGGGCAGGCTTTGCTGCAGTAGCAAACCCCAGAAGTTCTGCACCTTAACAAAGTTTAATTTTCTGCTCACATCGTAGATACCACTAAGGTGCCTTTTCACAAATGGTGACTCAGGGATCCAGACTGCCATCTGGAATTATTACTTTCCAAGGACTGGAGAAAGACTCATTAACAACTTGCGAAATATATTCAATACAACCTTGCTTGCTGAAAGTGAAGAGGACTTAATATACCTACTGATGAAGATCAAAGACCACAGCCTTCGGTATGGATTGCATCTCAATGTAAAGAAAACAAAAATCCTCACCACTGGACCAATAAACAACATCCATATCAATGGAGAGAAGATTGAAGTTGTCAAAGACTTCATTTTGCTCAGATCAACCATCAATACTCATGGAAGCAGCAGTCAAGAAATCAGATGCTGTATTGCATTAGGCAAATCTGCTGCCCAAGATTTCTTTAAAGTGTTGAAGAGCAAAGATGTCAGCTTGAGGACTAAGGTGAGCCTGACCCAAGTCATGGAATTTCAATAACCTCATATGCATGCGAAAGCTGGACAATGAATCAGGAAGACCATAGAAGAACTGATGCATTTGAGTTATGGTGTTGGAAGGGAATATTAAAAGTACCATGGACT
>NW_006408622.1:10792000-10799147 GCF_000296735.1 Chrysochloris asiatica
GCAGCTGGTGAGCTTGAACTGCCAACCTTGCAGTTCAAACAGCTTTGCAGTCTGGCGCATTAACTCTCAGCCCTTGGGGTACTGGATATCCCTCTTTCCAAGGATCTTTGGCTTTGCTTCCAAGGAGTATCTCTGTGTTGGTAATGCTGCTGCTGCTGATGGTGATGATGTTATTGTTGTTATTAGGTGTCATCTAGTCCATTCCAACTCATAGCGACTCTACACAAAACAAAACGAAACCCTGCCTGGTCCTGAGATGTCCTCACAATTGTTGTCGTGTTTGAGCTCATTGTTGCAGCCACTGTGCCAGCTCATCTCACTGAGGGGATTCCTCTTTTTTGTTGTTGCCAACTCTCTACTTTGCCAAACATGATGTCCTTTTCCAGGGACTGGTCTCTCTTGATAACATCTCCAAAGTATGTGAGACAAAGTCTTGCTATCCTTGCTTCCAAGGGGCATTCTGGTTGTACTTCTTCCAAGATAAATGTTGGTGATGCTATGGGCTAAGTGTCTTGGAAATCTAGGGGCCATTAGACATCTACTCTGGAATGATCCATAGCTCTCCAGACAGAGCAAAGAGGTTCAGCATGGGAGTGGTGTTCATCAGTTACCTCTCTGTCCATTTTTTCTTTCTTTTTAATACAATTGCCAGTTAAAGAGAACTAACTCTCTGCCAGGCAATGTGCCAAGAAGTTGAGGATCATTGCCTCATCGCATCCTCACTACCATCACAAATAGTTTTTCACAGGAAGAAATTGACACCCTGAAAGATAAATTCACTTGTCTATGTATACAAAGCTATCAGTTTGTTATGGCTGTAAGACAAACCATCTCCAAAATTAGTGATTTAAAATAAGCATTTAGTATTGCTTACAAGTCTACAAAATGTTACAAGTCTTTAAAGTGTTCAAGAGCAAAGATGTCAGTTTCAGGACTAAGGTGCGCCTGACCCAAGTCATGATCCTTTCAATAACCTCATATGCATGCTAAAGTTGGACAGTGAATAAGGAAGACCATACAAGAACTGATGCATTTGAGTTATGGGGTTGGAGGGGAATATTAAAAGTACCATGGACTGCCAAAATAACAAATAGATCCGTGTAGGAAGAAATGCAGCCAGAGTGTTCCTTGGAAGCCAGGATGGCCAGACTTCATCTCTCATACTTCAGACATATTATCAAGAGGGACCAGTTACTGGAGAAGAATATCATGTTTGGTAAGGTGGAGGGTAGAGTAAAAGAGTGAGATGGATTGGCACAGTGGTGGTAGCAATAGGCTCATGTGTGTTAGGTTACATATGTAGTAAATGTTAGGGCTGGGAGACGTGCCCAAACAAGCTGGCTTCTTGCTCTAACTATCACATCATTTCAGCAGAAAGGCAGCAATCTCTTATTCAGAGCAGTTACTGCATGATCAAAGGAGCTCTGGTAGTGTAGTGGTTACGAGTCAAGCTGCTAATCTCAAGGTCAGCAGTTCGAAACTACCAGCCGTTCCATGGGAGAAAGATGAGGCTTTCTGCTCCTGTAAATATTTACAGCCTCAGAAACCCTATACAGGGTCACTATGAGTCTGAACCAACTCCACTGTGTGATCCATTCTCCTGAGTTCTTAAGAATTCATTTAATCCTTCCAACAACCCTCTGAAGTAACGACTATTATTTTCTCCATTTCACAGATGGGGAAATTCAGGCACCAGGAGTGTGGATCTGCCTGAGATCATACATGGGGTAGCTGCGACTTGACCCAGGCAGCAAGATTCTGAATCTGCATCTGCCAACCCAAGGGTCCCAGGTGTGGTCTTTGTCTCAGTCCTAAGACACTGGTTAGATCAGCCTCTAAAAGTAATAGTGGAAAGAAATCACAAGGACAGTCCAGCCCTCTCCTCTCCACTCTCCCTGCTGCCCAGCACAGCCTTCCCAAAACCCTCTTGTGAACGGGTTGACCTAATGCAGGCTGGGCCTGAGGGGTGAGTCCAGGCAAACAGGCCAGTGGCCAGGGCCTGAGTCACTGGGCAGGGTGGCTTGCCAAGTCTGAGTGGCCAGGATGATCCTGCACCAAGGAGGGCATAAGGGTAAGGGGGATAACACCTGGTCAGTCACACAAGGCAACTGGGGTCCCTCCAGGCCCTGCCTCATGAACCTCCACTTGGCCATGACTGCAGCATCTGCTAAGCTTCTGCAACGCAGTCCTCACCCACCACCCTGCCAGGAAGCCTGGGCAAGATGCCAATTCATATTTAATGCATTTATGAGAAACCAAAACATGGCTATTTATAGCCCTTTGATTTGTCTACCAAGTGAGAACTGGGTAAATACAATGACATCTTAAGAGCAGAAACCAGGTAATGCCACCTGTCTCCTAACAAAGATTGCAAACATGTTTTGCTGTGTGGGCTCGTCAGAATCTCATGTTAACCCGTGGGAATGGAGACAACTGTGCCCGTTTTTTGCAGCGAGGATACTGAGACCCAGAGAGGGGAGACTGTTTTCCCACAGCCTCACAGCTGGAATGCAATCCAGGCAGACTCTTATCTCATTCACACAACAAACTGTCTCAGCTGCACAGTCTGTTCCATTACTAACTCCCTGAAAGACAGAACTCATTTTCTATTGTTCACAAGGCATCCTCTGAAACATTCTATTTGCTTCATGCTTTCTTCTTCTCCCCCCACATCCACTCCTTCCTCTTTGCCTTTTTCTATCTGATTTTTTTCCCCTTTCCTTCATTCATTATCTTTACCTTTCTTGCTTCATTCCTTCCTGCTCCCTTCTTCTCTTTATCAAGAGATAAAACCATTGGAGAGGGGTTCCATGTGCAAACTCACTCAGCTTTAGTTGATTCTTTAATAAATACCACCACTGTGCCCATCTTTATAGATGCAGGAAAGTAATACACCCTATAAACCAAACCAAACCACTGCCATTGGGTAGATTCTGACTCATAGCAACCCTGTGTAGGGTTTCCGAGGCTGTAAATCTTTACAGGTGCAGAAAGCCTCACCTTTCTTCTGTGGAGCACCTGGTGGATTTGAACTGCTGACATTGTGGTTAACATAACCTTGTGCTTAGCATAACCCGCTCTGCCATCAGGGCTCCTCAATACACCCATACCAGTTTTAAAAGATAGCCTAGGTGGTTCTTCCAAGCAAGTGTCCTTTGATAGATCTGAGAATTGTGTTGTTCCTACCACTGTGGCTCGGCATTTTCCCCAACTGATGTTGTGGTCCTTGCAGCTCACATTCCACCGAGGACACCATACATGAGCTAAGAAAATGTCCACTTTTAGAGAAATGGGATGATTGGTTTATTTTTACTCTGCAGTCATCTTTTGTGGCAGGAGGTTCAATGCAATGGCCTTTCATGAAGTCACTTCTCTGTGTCCCCAAATGTAATCTGGAGATGGTACTGGTAATGAGCTTCCCCATATTGCTGGGAGGATTAGATGAATCAATACATGCGTAGTACTTAGAACGGTGCCTGGTAGAGAGCGTGTGCTCCATGAATGCTTCCTGTTGGTGGTGGGGCTGCTTTTACTCATCCCTGGCTTGGACAAGGGAAGCCCTCTGCCTGGTGTGATCACATGGGCTTTTAGGACCTCATGTTTCCAAGCAGAAAACTTCCTTCTGAACAGGTTGTGTGAGCTTCAATGGCAGCTGCCAAGCCCCAATCTCTGGTACTGATTATCGTGTCCTTTATTCCAGATCTCACGAATGGGGTCTATGGAACATTTATATCCATGTGTGGCACACACCCAGGTCTTGTGAGGGGAGCCCTTCAGATGCAGAGATTTATAGCTTCCAGCCTCACTTCCTGATTATCTGACGTGTTGTCACAGAGCCCTGCCACCCCATCCTATCTTCCACCACTTCCTCCCTGAGGTAAGCACCAGTCACAGCTTCTACTGTTGTTTCTAGATGGTCACAGTTTCCACATCTTTGAACAAGATATTTATGCTTTCTGATTCATCAACATTACAAGTTAGCTAGAGGGCTTCCAGCACGATGGTAGATTAGGCAGGAAAAGCTACGCAGACTTTACAACAGAGACACAGAAACCAAATGAAGCAGATCTGGAGGACAATCCTGGAACCCTGAGTTTCAAAAGAAAGGATTACAAAGTGGCTCAAACACTGACCAGAAAAAGAAATTAACTAAAACAGTGAACAAATGAACAAACTGAGTGGTGGACTGCAACTGGTCTCACAAAACTCAGCTCTATGAGTTTTTGTAAGCAGCTTTTGGATCGAGCTTGTTGTTGTTGTTGTTGTTAAGTGCCGTCGAGTCGGTTCTGACCCATAGTGACCCTGTACAGGGTTTCTGAGGCTATAAATCTTTACGGGAGCAGAATGCCTCATCTTTCTCCCACGGAGCAGCTGGTAGTTTCGAACTGCTGGCCTTAAGGTTTGCAGCCCGATTTGTAACCACTACGCTACCAGAGCTCCTTTTGGATTGAGGTAGCAACCTGTTAATCAGCTCTGTTCGCCCAGAACTGCACCAGAACCCATATCGGTAGCTGGTGACCAGAAAAGTGCAATCTTTTCCTTACTTCTCCTACCCTCCTTGTGACCAGAAGTGTGGCCATTCCCCACCTCCACCTACCCAGTGGCCAGTAACACCCCCATGCGGTCCCTGCTCCACCTGAGATTGGAGGCATGCCCTGGTGGGTCAGGCATGGGCATCATGCCACCCGTGTTTGGAGGCATACACTCTCCACACCCCGAGGCCAACAGAATGCATAGTGCCAAACCCAGCTGTTCTCTGGGCTTGCAGGAACTCCTTCTGAGACTAGGCGCCCTGCCTACAGCCACCTTGTGTACTGGCAGGACCACATGTCCTCTCCCCAGCCACACCTTAGGTCAGTGAACACTCCATCCAGGACTAGGCACCCTGCCCTCTAGCCCCAATTGGACGAACACCACCTTGATGTTCTGCCCTCTAAGTTTGCTCCTTTTTCTGCATCCCCTTTCTTGTCCTTCTTTTTTCTTTTTTGTTATTTTGCTTATGATTTGCTTACTGTTCTCTTTTACTTTTCTTTTCCCCCTTTCCAGTTTTTGTTCTTGTTAATTTTTCTCTTGCCCCTTTCCTTGTTTTTCCCTTCTTCTTCTTCTTCTTGTTTTTGTTGTTGTTGTTTTTCTCTGTTTTACTTATTTTATTTTTGGTTGTTGTGTTTTCTCTCTCTCTCTCTCTCTCTTTTTGTTCCACCTGGTAGGAGACAACAAGTGTACCCACACTTCCAAGCCACACCCACACATCATGTAGCCCCACCCACTGAGCAAACACCACCACTCAGTCATGTACCACCTGATCAATGATAGACAGTGGCCAACACTAACCCAACCCACCCTCAACTGCTCCATTTAGATAGAAAATGGAGAACCATTCAGATATTCCCATCCTCTATCACCCCACCAGGAAACAGGGAGTGAGTGCCTATGTGCTGACAAGTTAGCAAGCAGGGAACCACACCTGCCTGTCTCACTCAGAAATATCAAAACAAAATAATTTATTTAAAGCAAAGTACACTAATATACAATTGGCAATATACAAATATAGCAATACTACAAGTCTCTGAGATAACAGACCTCAGTTCACACAACGAAACAAGACATAGTCACTCAAACAAATGGCCAAAACACAGAGCCAGAAAAAACTCCTTGAGGAAAAAATGGCATTGGAAATACCTAATAAGGAATTTAAATGAGTGATATTTAGGTATCTTCAATGGGTTGAGAGAAAGAACAAGACAATTGCAGACAAAATCAAGGAAAGCACACATAAAACTCTAGAAGACACAGAACCATCAAGAAGGAAGAGCATGTGTGGAGCGTGAGATCCTACCTAGAAAAGCAGCAACAGCAGAGACAGTGGCAGAGGTGGTGACATGGAGAGACAGAGCAGCTGCAGTCTACAGGCCCATGGACTGATTAAGGCTGTGTGCCTGTGGCAGGAGACTGGCTTGCAAAGTATGCCCTTAGGACATTTAAATTAATATATATACTTTTTTTTCATATGTGTACAGCAAATACTTTTGCTTTGTTCATTTGTGAAAAATAAAGCTGTAAAAAGGAAGCCAGGGGGAGGAAGTTAGGATAACTGCTGTTGCAGGGAAAGGACGGTAATCATTGAGATGAAACAAAGCGTATAATTTGCTCAGTGTAAATAAAGCTGATGATCTTGTCTGTTAACCTTCACTCAATCCACAATAAAAAGTAAAAAACAAAACAAAAGACTCTAGAAGAATTCAGGAAAACTCTACAAGAACAAAGGACAAAAATAAATAAAAAATTAGAAACTGTGCAAAACAACTAACAGAAACTAGAAGATTAATACTAAAATTTCAGAAATAGATAATACATTAAAAGAGCAATGGACTGGAATTGAATCTATGAAATAAAGAATTACAGAGATTGAAGACAAATCTCTCAACACTAATCTGTTAGAGGAACAATTACAAAAAAAAGGAAAAGAAGAAAGACTCTGAATTAAGTGTGACACCACTTAATTCAGAATTAAGTGTAATAACTTATGTGATCAGAATTCTAGAACAGGAAGAAACAAAAAAAGCAGAGAAAATTGTTGAAGATTTCTTGGAAGACAATTTCCCAAACACAATGAAAAACAAAAAGATATGCATTCAAGGAGCTCATTGAATCTCAAAAGAAAATCACCAAGACATATTACATCCAAATTTTCCAAAATCAAAGACAAGGAAAGAATCCTGAACACAACTCAGGAAAAGTTAGCTATAAAGAAGAACAAACAAGACTAAACTTTTTTCTCAGCAGACACCATGAAGGCAAGAAGGCAGTATATCTAAAAAACTGAAAGAAAAAAAAAAAAAGACAATCAAGAATGACAAATAATCCAATAACACACACAACAACATTACCTAGAAGCCAGAATGAACCTACAAGACTAAAAATGTTGTGTGTTTATTGTTGTTAGGTGCCATCAAGTTGGTATCAACTCATAGCGACCCCATGCACAACAGAACAAAACAGTGCCCAGTCCTGGGCCAACCTCACAATCATTACTACGCCTGAGCCCATTGCCGCTGCCACTGTGTCAATCCATCTCGTTGGGGGTCTTCCTCTTTTTCTCTGACCCTCCACTTTACCAAATATAATGTCCTTCTCCAGGGACTGGTCC
>NW_006408622.1:10799247-10800453 GCF_000296735.1 Chrysochloris asiatica
GTGAAGCAACAATTGTGAGGTTGGCCCAGGACGGGACAGTGTTTTGTTCTGTTGTGCATAGGGTCACTATGAGTCAGTACCAACTTGATGGCACCTAACAACAACAACAAGATCACCACGAATGAGGAGAGAGAACATGGAATCAGCTATGGGTTTTAAGACCAGGCTTTGAAACGCCATTCATTGCATTGGCCAGGACTCAGCTACATGACTCTCACCTAGCTGCAAGAGATACTGGGAAGCATCATTTTATGTATGCCAGAGGTTTTTAGAGTCCTGGTGTGACACTGTAGGGTAAGCACTTGACTGTGAACCACAAAGACGGTGGTTCAAACCCATAAGCCACTCCTTGGAAACCCTCGACAGGGTTGCTATGAGTCAGAACTGACAAGATGATACTTAACATTAGTCAATTATTATTACAAATACGTATTAAATATTTGACGATGGCTATCTTAACCCCTAGAAAACTCTGTAATTCTGATTTCTTGTCTTAATAATTTTTGACGTTAAAGTCATATTTAAATCAACATCCTCAAATTGCTAAGACTTATATATACTCATTGTTTCTTTGTTCAGAAATAAAGATTCATTGATACCTACTCCTTTTCTCACATGTTGATAAAAACAAAGCTTTGAATCTGCCAGGGCTCTATTTAAGCAAAGAATTTCATCCTTTAACACTAACCCCAGACACACACTGTTGGCCTTTACATAGGCTTCCAGCCACACTCTAAATTCTCTAGCAAATCAGAGGCAAATTTCCATTTGCTTAAATCACCATGGTGGCCATTCATTGTTCTTATAATCAGATGAACTTCTTTCTCTTCATGGCCTCCAAGGTCTGCACTGCTGGGCCTCTTTCCTAACACCACACTCACTCCTTCCTTCCTCTGTGCTGCAACCTTTCTGTTCCTTCTACTCATCACCCTCCTCACCAACTATGCCCTTCACCTCATAAACCCTTTCTTTCTCCAGCCTCTTTGTTGTTCAGGCCTCACCTCAAACATCATTACCTCATGAAAACCCTCCTTGGCCACATACACATGTCTCCTTGGTTCTCTCTTTTCCAGACATGGAGTAAGATGGCACTTCCTAGCTTCTTTGAGGTTGGGCGGTACCATGTGACCACTTCTAGCCAATGAGATGTCGACAGAAGTGGCAGGCGCCACTTCCAAGCTAGAGTACTTTATTGACAAAGCAAGA
>NW_006408622.1:10809904-10810850 GCF_000296735.1 Chrysochloris asiatica
TGTTTAATGTATTGAATCTGTTCTTCAGATGATCTCTAAATTCAGGTGGGACATATTCAAGGTCATATTTTGGCTCTCGTGGACTTGTTTTCATTTTCTTCAGCTTCAGTTTGAATTTGCATGTGAGTAATTGATGGTCTGTTCCAGTCTGCCCCTGGCCTTGTTTTGACTGATGATATGAAGCTTTTCCATCATCTCTTTCTGCATATGTAGTCAATTTGATTTCTATGTATTCAATCTGGTGAGGTCTATGTGTATAGTTGTCTCTTATGCTGTCTAAAGAAGGTATTTGAAATGAACAAATCATTGATTTTGCAGAAATCTATCATGTGTTCATCATTTCTATCACCAAGGCCATATTTTCCAACTACTGATCCCTCCTCTTTGCTCCCAACCTTTGCATTCCAATCACCAGTAATGATCAATACATCTTGACTGCATGTTTCATCCATTTCAGATTGAAGAAGTTGATAGAATTTTTCTATTTCATCCTCTCTGGCTTTAGTGGTTGATACATAAATTTGAATAGTAGTGGTATTAACTGGGCTTCACAATTAATGACTAACTTCTTATTGGAAGCAATGGTGGATAGAAGGCAATGGGATGATATATACAAAGTGTTCAAAACAAAAGCTGTCAACCAAGAATCCTATATCTTGTGTAAGTATATTTCAAAATGAAGGCAAAATAAACATATTCCCAGATAAAAACAGAGCGAATTTATTGCTAACAGATCTGCCTTACAAGTAATACAAAAGAGAGTTATTCAAACAAATGATGACAGACAATAATTTGAACTTACATAAAAAACAAAGAGCACTGGTAAAGATAATTGATTCTGTAATTATAAAAGACTGTGTAAATGCATATTTCTTTTTACCTCTTAGCTAATTTAGAAAGCAATTGGATAAAACTATATATATATAGTGGTGGTTATATGCCATGG
>NW_006408622.1:10810950-10824145 GCF_000296735.1 Chrysochloris asiatica
TCAAAAAAATGGTAGGACCAACATACAGAAATCAGTTGGATTTGTTTACAATAAGAGAACTCTGAAGAGGAAAGAAGGAAAACATTGCCATTTACAATAGTTACCCCAAAGATGAAGTACTTAGAAATAATTCCAACCAGAGATACAAAGGACCTATACAGAGAAAACTACAAAACACTACTACTACATGAAACCTAGAAAGACCTATATAAATGGGAGAATATACCATTCTCATGGATTGCTGTTGTTGTTATGAAGTGTCGTCAAGTCGATTCCAACCCATAGTGACCCTGTATAAGGTTTCTGAGGAACAGCTGGTGAGCTTGAACCACCGACCTTGCAGTTCAAATGGCTTTGCAGTCTGGTGCATTAACCCACAGCACCACACCAGGACTCCATCCTAATGGATAGGAAGACTAAGTTTTCTATTGAGAAAATGTCAAAGTGATCTATAGATGTAATATAATCCTAATCTAGATCCTATCATCATTTTTTAAAGAAATGGAAAAATGAATCACCAACTTTAAATGGAAAAGAAGAGATAAACAAAGAACTACTAAAGAACAAAGTAGGAGGCTTCCTACTTCCCAACTTCAAAATCTACTACACAGCTACAGGAGTCAAAACAACCTAGTACTGAAGCAACAACAGATACTCAGACCGATAGAACAGAATTGAAAACACAAAAGTAGATCCATCTACTTTGGGGCATACCTATGGACAGTTGATCTTTGATAATGGTCTGAGAGCCATTAAATGGGGAAGAGATAGTGTCTTCAATAAATGATGCTGGCAAAACTGGATATCCATTTGCAGAATAATGAAACAGGAGCCTTATCACAGACAATATCTAAGAACAAGCTCAAGATGAATCAAAGACCTAGATGTAAAACCGGTCTTTTACATCTTTAACAGTAAAGAAAACATAGAAACAAACTTAGGAGCCCTAATAGATGACCTAAATACACTACCACACACAACTGAAAACACACAAACTACAGAAGACAAACTAGATAACTGAGACCTAAAAAGTAGACTCTATGGTGCATCAAAAGATCTCACTAAAAGAGGAAAAAGATATTTCACAGACTGAGGAAAAAAACTGGTCATGATTTATTGCATTAGGGAATTTTGTTGTTGTTATTAAGTGTTGCCAAATTAGTTCTGACTGATTGCAATTCTATATAGGATTTCCAAGGAGCTACTGGTAAGTTTGAACCACCGACCTTGTGGTTCAAATTGACCTTCAGTTCAGCACATTATCCTGCAGTGCTACGCTAAAGACTAACCATCTAAAATTTATTTTAAAAGAAGTCATAGTCTAAACAACAAAAAGACAAATAATTCCATTAAAAAATGTAGAGGGGCTTTCTGCTCCTTCCCATTTGACAGGCAGCCGCATCTTCTCTTGCAATACCAGCCACATCCCTGAGACAGGATGGTGATGGACGGAGTCAACGGATTTGACCGTATTGGGTGCCTGGTCACCAGAGCTGCTGTTAACTCTGGCAAAGTAGAGGTTGTTGCCATTAATGACCCCTTCATTGACCTCAACTACATGGTCTACATATTCCAGGATGATTCCACCCATGGCAAGTTCAATGGCACTGTCAAGGCTGAGAATGGAAAACTTATCATCAATGGGAAGCCCATCTCTATCTTCCAGTACCGAGATCCCTCCAACATCAAGTGGGGTGATGCTGGTGTTGAATATGTTGTAGAGTCCACCGGTGTCTTCACCACCTTGGAAAAGGCTGGGGTTCGCTTGAAGGGTGGTGCCAAAAGGGTAATCATCTCTGCCCCTTCTGCTGATGCCCCCATGTTTGTGATGGGCATGAACCATGAGAAGTATGACAACTCCCTCAAGATTGTCAGCAATGCCTCCTGCACCACCAACTATTTGAACCCCTGGCCAAGGTCATCCATGACAATTTTGGCATCATGAAGGGACTCATGACCACAGTCCATGCCATCACTGCCACCCTGCAGACTGTGGATGCCCCCCTGGGAAACTGTGGTGTTGTGGCTGTGGGGCTGCTCAGAACATCATCCCTGCATCTACCGGTGTTGCCAAGGCTGAATGGGAAACTCACTGGCATGGCCTTCCGTGTCCCCACTCCTAACATATATGTCATGGACCTGACCTGCCGCCTGGAGAAAGCTGCCAAATATGATGGCATCAAGAAGGTGGTGAAGCCGGCATCAGATGGACCCCTAAAAGGCATCTTGGGTTACACTGAAGACCAGGTCGTCTCCTGTGACTTTAACAGTGACACCCACTCTTCCACCTTTGAGGCTGGGTTGAAGGCCTTTGCATAATCAATAAAGCAGAAGTTAACATCTTTCTGGTATTCTCTGCTTACAGCCAAAATCCATCAGACGTCAGCAATGGTATGCCTCATTCCACATCCTCTTCTGAATCTGGCTTGATTTTCTGGCAGTTCTCTGTTGATGCACTGCTGCAATAATTTTCTAATTATCTTCAGCAAAATTTCGCTTGCATGTGACATTAATGAAAGTAACCTCAGCTCCTGAGCCAGACCCAATCATTTGTCATCTAGGTCATCATCCGACTTCTGGGTCTTTGGACTTAACCCTCTGGCAAAGAAAACATGAGCAGTCTTCTGTGGTGTTTTTAGTGAAAGACCACCTGGAAAAACATATTTGCTCTTAAAAAGCAATATAGGATCATGACTAATTGTGACTGTCACAATTGTAAAACAGAAGTTTTGTAACAAAAACGGGGGAGTAGTTAATCTCACAGTCCAGAAACAGAGGACTCTAGGACCATCAAGGGAGAAGAACATGAGAAGAATGTGGGACCCTATCCAGAGAAGCAGCAACACCAGAGATGGAGGCAGAGATGAGGCCATGGAGAGAGGGAGCAGTTGAGGACTCTGGATTCATAAAAAGAGAGGGACTGAGTGCTGGCAGCCAGGAGGCAGGCTTATAGAATGTGCCCTTTGGTTGTTTAATTATTATATATTCCTGAGTGTTTTTGTGTACATCCCCCCAAAACAACAACAACAACAAAACAGAGGGAATAGAAGGAAATATTGTTGAATGATGAAGCCCAGAGGAGATTGTAATCATTGCAATGAAACAATGAATGTAAAACCTATGTTCTCCTATGTAAACTATAACTCAATTCACAATAAAAACTTAAAAAAAAAAAAAACACAAGGGGCTAAAAAGGCACAAAAGAAAAAAAGTAATGTAGGACCCTACTTTGATGAGAAGTGACTGGGGTCTTAAAAGCTTGCCAGGAGCCATCTAAGATGCATCTCTTGGTCTTTCCTTATCTTAGGCTGGATTCTCTAGAGAAGCAAAACCAGTGAAGTTTATATGTAAGGAGAGGGTTATGCCAAGGAAAGGGCTCACACAGCTGTAGGAGTGGTCAGCTCCCCAGGCTGCCGGTCAGATGTCAGGCTGGAGGCTTCTGACTCACATAGCTGCAGAGATGATGAACCAAGGTCAGACAACAAATAGGCAGGTGGGGCAGGTAATGTGGCTGATTGCTGATGACTCCCAGGACCAGCAGGTAATAGAGCAGGCCACTGGGTCAAGTCCAAAGAACCGGAAGTCGGATGATGACCTAGATGCTAAATCCAGCCCTAGCAGAATGCAAGTAAGCTTTGCCTGATGTTCAACATATTGGAAGTAAGACCAAGTCGTATGTTATAATGAAATGTGCAAAGACCTGGAGTTAGAAAACCAAAAGGGGAGAACACACTCAGCATTTCTCAAGCTGAAAATTTGAAGAAAAAAAGTTGAGCTCGACTTGCAATATTGAAGGATTCGTTGAGCAAAATAATAAGTGATTCAGGAAGAATCAAAAGAAAATGGAAGGAATACACAAAGTCACTGTAACAAAAAGAAAGGTTCAATGTTCAACCATTTCAAGACATAGCATATGATCAAGAACCAATGGTAATGAAGGAAGAAGTCCAAACTGAACTGAAGGCATTGGCGAAAATCAAGAACCAGGAATTGATGGAGCACAAATTGAAATCTGTCAACAAACTAATGCAGCATTGGAGGTACCATACTTTTTCAATTTGTATGCTGAACAAATAATCTGAGAAACTGGATTATATGAAGAAGAACATGGCATCAGGATTGGTGGAAGACTCATTAACAGCCTGTGATATGCAGATGATGCACCCGTGCTTGCTAAAAGTAAAGAGGACTCAAAATACTTACTGATGAAGACCAGAGATCGCGGCCTTCAGTATGGATTGCACCTCAATATAAAGAAAATAAAAATCCTCACAACTAGACAAATAAATGACATCATGATAATTGGAAAAAAGATTGAAGTCAAAGATTTCATTTTGCTTGGATCCACCATCAACACTAATGGAAGAAGCAGTCAAGACATTAAACGACATACTACGTTAGGCAAATCTGCTGCACAAGACCTCTTTAAAGCACTCAAGAATTAAGATATCATTTTGAGGACTAAGGTTCACATGACTCAAGCCATGGTATTTTCCATAGCCTCCTGGTATGGTGCTGTGGATGAATGCACCAGACTGCAAAGCTGTTTGAACTGCAAGGTCGGTGGTTCAAGCTCACCAGCTGCTCCTCGGAAACCCGACACAGGGTCACTATGGGTTGGAACCGACTTGATGGCACTTAACAACAACAATACATTTTAGACAATGAATGATTAAGAAAAATCATAAATAAATGGATGCATTTGAGTTATGGTGTTGGAGAAGAATATCAAAAGTACTGTGTACTGCCAGAAGAACAAACAAATCTGGGTTGGAATAGGTACAGCCATTCCATAGAAGCTACAATGGGGACATTTCATCAGGAGGGTCCAGTCCTTGGAGAAGGACATCATGCTTGGTAAAGTGGAGGGTCCGGTGAGATGGATTGGCACAGTGGCAGCAGCAATGGGCTCAAAATGAGCAATTGTGGGGATGGCGCAGAACTAGGCAGTGTTTCCTTCTGGTGTGCGTAGGGTCGGTGTGAGTCAGAACCAACTTGATGGCACTTTAACAACAAACGACAATGTCTTCAAGCTCCTTCTATATTTAGCAGGTATTCAGGGCTTCATCTCTCTTACCAGCCAAGTCATATTCCATTGTATTTGTTTATCCATTCATTTGTTGATAGGTACTTAGGTTGTTTCCACTTTGGAGCTATTATAAATTTGGGGCTGCAATAAACATTGCTGTACAAGTCTCTGTTTGAGTCTCTGCTTCCAAGTCTTTGGAGTATATACCAAGTAGGGGAATTGCTGGGTCATATGGTGTTCTATTTTTAGTTTATTAAAGAAACCACCATACTGTTTTCCATATAATGTTCCTACCACTTTATAGTCACATGATCCTCCATTCTCAGGTTATAATTCCCAACATATATACACTTTTTAGGAACTACAGAGGTGTAATAAAATAAAATATACATCAAGGGAAAATAGAAACTGCTTTCCTGTTTATATCACTGGAAGAGTAATAGATAAACCTCTCTTTAGAAAGAAATTTCGCACAGCCTTTATCTTACTCCCTTAGTACTGCCATAACAAAAATAATACAAGTGGGTAGCCTGCATTTCATACTCCTTCCCATCTCAGTCCAAAGCCTTCTCTTTTCTTCCTCTCACCCTTTCCCTCACCTGCCTCAGCCTCACTTCCTCTTTTGTGTTCCTCAAACACACCAAGTCTGTTCCCACCTCACGGCCTTTAGCTTGCTGTTTCCCTTGCCTGGCATATTCTTCCCCAAGAGCTTCCCAAAGTCAGCTCCTTCTCACTCCTCAGAGCAGCCTTCTCTGATCTCACCAACTAAACTAGCCTTCCACCCGGGTTCTGTCACAATCACACCATCTTGTTCTACTTCCTGCTCTGAGACATTAATGACGGCAGTCACAGTGGTCCCTCCTCCAGTGCCCAGCAAAAGACCAAAGTCTTGAGATCCAGCAGCTCAGAACCTTCAGCACCAGGGACCAAATCCATGTTCATGTCAGTTCTCCCAGTGTGATTATGTCCTCTCCATCCTTCATCTTACCCTTCTCTAAAATGACCATCACAGTGGTGATTTTAAATGATTCTAAAGCACACGGAGCAGTGACCGGGCATCCCATCAGGGTTTTGTTGTTGCTAAGGTGTTCAGGGCCATCTAGTCGGTTCCGACTCATAGCAACCCTGGATGGGGTTTCCGAAGAGCAGCTGGTGGGTTTGAACTGCCAAGCTTGCGGTTCTCAAGCCAGTGCTGGTCCTACAACACCACACCAGGAAACCAAAGAATCGGCTGCTATCATTAGTCTATTACTGTTGTTGTTAAGTGCTGTTGAGTTGGTTTCAACTCATAGTGACCTTGTATAGGGCTTCTGAAGAATAGCTGGTGGGCTTGAACCACCCACTGACGTCTTATTAATACTCCCTGGGTGGTAGTAAAGTCTTTGGGAGAAAGTTAGACACAACAGTTACCAGAGTGGACTCTCCAGTGTCCAGATTCCAGCCATGACTGTGGCTTCCTGTTTGTGTGACCCTGTCCAAGTGGCCTTCTGGTTCTGAGCAATTTCTCCCTCTGTAAAATGGGGCTCACTGCAGCACCACTAGCCCTGTCTGCTCCCCTATCCCCCCCCCACACCATTGTTGTTGTTGGTAAGTGGCTGTCGAATCAGTTCCAACTCATAGCAACCCTGTGTAGGGCTTCCAAGGAGCAGCTGGTGGGTTTGAACCTCCAACCTTGTGGTTCGAAGTCCAGTGCCTATTCTACAGTGCCACACCAGGAGGTTTAATGAGTTTATGCAGATGAAGTGTTTAGTGCAGGGCTCCAACCAGCCAATGGAGAATGATTGTTCATCTAGAAAGGGGTTTCCTGGCAGGACATGCTACAGCACTGATGGTTGGAGTCTGGTTTCACTTCTAAGCGTCCTACACTCCCAACTCAGCTGTCAAGGGCTGACTAGGGGCTGTCCTCTGAACATAGGAGAAGGGGAAAATGTAAGTCATCTCCATGGGGCTCCCTGCTCTACCCATGGTGGCCCCAACTGGATGGAAGGGCTTTCCACAGCCAGAGGGCAGGGCAGAACAGAACTGAACCAAAGTTCCTCAGCTTCCAAGCCAGACCTCTCAAGGAATCATTTCTCCAAATTTGATTAACTCTTTGGGCCTCTGGGGATGGAAAATAGGAAATTGGGAAAGCCAGGGTTTGGAATTCAGCACAACAACCCTCCACCCAAAAGAGAAAAAACAACAACTGGCAATGTGTTTGTCTTAGTTCTCTAGTACTGATATAACAGAAAGACCACAGCGGATCCTGTAACAAACAGAAACGAGTGCTCTCTCACAGTTGTTTGCTGTTGTGTGCCATACAATCAGTTCCAACCCACAGCGACCCTGTATAGGGTTTCTGAGAGCAGCTGCTGGCTTTACCTGCTAACCTTGCAGTTAGCACAGTCAGCAGTCTGGAGCTTATCCTACAATGCCACTTTTGTTGTTGTTAAGTGCTGTCTAGTTGATTCATAGCGACCCTGTACAGGTTTCTGAGGAGCAGCTGGTGAGTTTGAACTGTCAACCTTGTGGTTTGCAATCCAGTGCTTATCCTACAGTGCCACACCAGGAGTCACTTTGTAGTTGTTGTGGTGTGTTGTTCAGTGCTGTTGAGTCGGACCCAACTCATAGTGACCGTGTATAGGGTTTCTGAGGAGCACCTGATGAGTTTGAACCACCAACCTTGTGGTTCAAACAGATCTTGCAATCCAGTGCTTATCCTATAGTGCCACACCAAGACTCTAGAAGTCACTTTAAGAGGCTAGAAGTTCAAACTCAGAGTGCCGACTCTTGAGGAAGGCTTTCTCTCTGTTGGCTCTGGAGAAAGTCTCAGCATCTATAAGCCCAACATTCCTTGGAAATCTCCATGCTTCTTGGCATCAATCTTCCCATGGATCTAGAAGTTCTACAGTGCGGGGACTCCAGGTCCAAAGGACGTGCTCCACTTCCGGCTCTTCTTTCTTGATATTAGTTGGTTCCTCTGAGCTCTGCCTTCTTTCTTCATCTGTTTTCTATCTTAAAAGATTGACAGATGGTACTGTAGATTTCATCTGGCTTTGTTATCCAGAAGTGAGGATCTGCAGCATGTAAGAGAAATACATCATATCAGGGGTGATGACACCAGCTCATATCGTAGGGGTGATCACATTATGTTAGAGTTCATCATGGGGTTGCTATTAAGTGCTGTCAAGTTGGTTTTGACTTATAGCAACCCTGTACAGGGTTTCCGAGTTCCACGGAGTGGCTGGAGAGTTTGAACCACCAACTTTGTGATTCAAACTGACCTTGCACTTATCCTACTTAATTGCCAAATTGCTGAGAATCTAAATTCAGCTGACACAACCGTAACTATTACCTGTGCAGCCAAAAATGTGAGCTTGATAGAGTGTTTCTGCTTTTGGGGAAAAAAAAAAATCCAAATAAGGACATAGAAAACACAGCGAAGCTACTAAACTAAAAAGAATTGCTGTCAAACACCATGACTCAAAAATTCTTGATGCAAAGAACAATATTTTCCATTACAATACAAGATGCACCCAATCAACAAAGGTGCTTAGAATGATACTGACTTGGCTGCCTAAGTCCAACTTGGATACTCTGACATTTTTTTCTTTTGTTCTACTTAATCTCATTTTAAAAACATACTGGTCATGGGAAGATTTGTGAGAACTCCCAAACTTGCAGATAGTACCCATTTAACCTAGCTTGGATGGCTCGTTGACCAGAACGTGATCAGATGAAGATAAAAAAGTTTGATATACTGAACAAGCAAGAGGAAATTGCTACAACTTGATGAACTGGACCCTTGCTTACAGATGAAGTTGCCCAAAATTCCAACCAAAAGGGAAGGACTCTTCATACCAAGGATCAAGCTTGTTCCCTCAGTACACTGGGTTGGTAGGGACGGACAACTTAGACTTTGGCAATCAAAATTGAGGGCTGTAAAGGCACGAAGTGGCTGGTTTACAAGCAAGTTTCAGGAGGGTGCTTAGTGTCAGAGCGAGGGAGGGGTATAATAGAATCCCCACTGAATTGTTTTCCTCTTGTTCAGATGGGTCTGGTGATGATGAGGATAGGATTTTATGGTTCAATTGTCAGTAATTGTTATCAGGACTAATGGTGATTGTCACAGCTGTGAAAGAGGTGTAAGTAAAAGGGGGGTGTATTTAATCTCTCATTTCAGGAATAGAGGACTCCAGGACCATCAAGAGGGAAAGGTATGAGAGGAGCGAGGGACCCTAATCAGAAAAGCGGTCACAACAGAGATGGTGGCAGAGGCGATGGCACAGAGAGACTGAGCAGCTGAGGACTATGGGTACATGGACTGAGAAAGGCAGCATGTCTGCAGGCAGGAGACTGGCTTTCAAATGTGCCCTTTGGACATTTAAACAAATACATATTTTCATTGTGGTATATGTACATCAAAAATAAAAAGGTAATCGAGGTCAACCCTATTAGCTGATAGTGCATGGAGGGGATTGTAATCATTGCAATGATCTGTTGAGTGTAAAACTGATGATCTGCCCTGTAAACCTTCACTCACTCAATTCACAAGGAAATGTTTAAAAAAAAAAAAAAAAATCATACTGGTCATAATCTTTTTTTTTTTTTTTTTCTGGTCATAATCTTTTAAACTGATTTCATCATAATGAGTATAGTGGTTTTCACAGTTTGCAAAGCTTGAATCTGCCTGCAAGCAAGGATACTTTAACACCAGGGGAGAGTGTGAAGGTTGTATCCATAGACGATTACTTTAATCTGAATGAGTTTTCTTGGTGAAAGCCACTAAACCTTTACTTTGAAAGAAAATCTTGCTCCAGGGTGAAGAGTTTGCCATGAGTAGGCAAAAGTAGGGGAAGCTCTGCATTATGGGATTAATTTTATTCATGCTTTCATTCATCCAACAAATCTGTGCTAGGTGTTGGTATGCTGGAGCCAATGTGAAAATTAATTGCTAAATTTTTCAGGATTTTATTAGCTGGTTGGAATCACACTGGTAGATTCAAATTAGCCGTGATAGAATATTTATACCACATAAATCAGCAAACTCTGTAGAGCAGCCTGCTTCCTGCTCCCAAGTGCTTGCTCGACACTTACAGCACAATACTTGTCAGCGATGAAGAAGAATGGATCCTTGCCCTCACAGAGATTATGTTTTGAAAAAAGGAGGATATATTTACTCACTTACAAAAATAAATAAACATCCCCACTGAACAGTTTTCATCTTGTCTAGATAGATCTGATAAAAATAGATGGGGATACGATTCTTATGATTCAATAGTGAGTAATTGTTATCATGACTAATTGTGACTATCACAATTGTAAAGGTAGAAGTTTTGTAACAAAATTGGGGGAGTAGTTAATCTTACAGTCCAGAAACAAAGGACCCTAGGACCATCAAGGAAGAAGAGCACAAGCGGAATGAGAGACATTATCCAGAGAAGCAACGACATGAGCGATGGAGGCAAAAATGGGGGCATGGAGAGAGGGAGCAACTGAGGACTCTAGATTCAGGAAAAAAGAGAGGGACTGAGAGCTGGCAGCCAGGAGACAGACTTGCAGAATGTGTGTTTAGTGGTGTAAATTATTATATATGCATATTAGAAAAAAAGAGCTAAAATGAATAGAGAAAAATACTGTTAACTGATGGTATATGGAGGGGATTATAATCATTGTAATAAAACAAATTATATGATTTGTTGAATGTAAAACTGATGATCTGCCCTGTAAACTTGCACTCAATTCACAATAAAAACTTAAAAAATAGATAAACAAACATGATAAAGGCTATGAAAGAAAAATATAAAGATCCATCAAGCTTCCTTGAAGAAATCAAAGTTAAGGAGACTTGAAGGATGAAAAGGTTTAACTGGAAGAAAGAATGCAGAGAAGAGTATTTCAAGCAGAAGGAACAGCATGTGCAAAGACCTGTGCTAAAAGACAAAATGGGTAGAGAGCAAGTGGGAGCAGGGAGAGAGATGAAGAGAATAGGCTGGAGGTAAGGACCTTCAGCCTAAGGAAGGCCTGCGGACTTTCATCCTGAAAGCAATCAACACAGCCTACTTACACACTGCATGGGAGATGTTCTTGTAAAAAAAAAAAAATAATAATCAACACCACATTCGATCAGATTTTGTGAATTAGATTTAATGCATAATTTTCCACTGCAGCAGGGAGGAGGGACTAGCTCTATTACTAATAATGAACACCTGTATTGTAAAAACAAGCCTCAGGAAGGCTAGCCGTGAATACAACAAACAAAAGCAGATCTGAAGACTTTAACCTTTTCCTGGCAGAATGGAGAAAGATCTGAATCTGAAGTACTGATGAATGAGTGGTCACGTTACCATTTTCTACTCTTCCTGCATCCCCTGACCCAATCCCAGCACTGCCAAAAACCAGGAAGTGAGGACTGTGGTGCAGAGAGACATCCAGCTGAAGCTTGCCTCAAGGAGTAAACAAGGGAACTTCTGAAGATCCAAGAGAGCAGGGGAAATCCCTTTGTTGGGTACACAGGACTTTCTATGCTATTTTTGCAACTTCCTGTTGACTCTATAATTGTTTTTCAATAGTTAAATTTAAAAAAAAATTATCTAAAAACATTAAAGCATAAAATTATACACTTCTGAATGGCAAAAGACATTGTTTAGGGCATGAAAAGATGAGCTACAGACTGCACAAAAATATTTTTAAATTGCTTATTTGGAGAAGACTTGTACTCAGAATATATAAAGTCCCCAAACTCAACAATAAGAAAACAAACCAAAAAAATGGGCAAAAAACCAAACACCAAAATTACCTTAAATACATTGCCAAAGAGGACATATGAGCCCATAAACACATGAATAGATGTCCAACATCAACATCACAAGCCATTAGAAATGTACACTAAACACACAATTGTATACCAATTACACACCTATTAAAATGGATAAAATAAAAAATACCAACAGCACCAGTAGGATGTGGAGTAATTGTAAGTAACTGTTGATGGGAATGCAGAATGACATGGTCACTTTGGGAAGTTATTTGACAGTATCTTATAAAGGTAAATATATGAGAGTAAGTCACAAAGTATTGCTATAAACTCACATAAACCTTTATTAAACATAAATATCAAATCATAAGATGATTGTTTCCTGACATATCCTTCATGTAGGTCTATACGCTTCAGAAAGTGGTGTTTCCATCACTCTAGCTCTTCCCTGATGAATTCTGTTCTTTTTGATTTGCAATGACAAAATGGCAATTTGGGCATCCTTGATAGACTCCAAATATGTTTCTTTTCAATGTTCTTTGAGTTTGGGCAACAAAAAGAAATCTGAAGGGGCACAATCTGGACTGTGGATGGGATTAGGTTTCCCAGTGAAATTTTTCTAGGAAAACCCTTCCTACCCTCAAAGAATGAGTGTTGTTGTGATGGGGGAAAAGTTCATCAGTGCAATTTCCCTGGCCTTTGATTTAACTGATCATCTGAGAAGTCACTGTTTTGATTGACCTTTTTTTGGAAGACATTCTAACAAGACTAACACAAGTGTATTACTGAACGAACTTGTCTGTAGCCATCCTGAGTATTTATCCTAGAAAAATGAAAGCTTATGTTTAATCTCCATCTTGAGAAAGAAATTATTTTTACTAAAGGAAATTCTGGAGTTGAAAAGTACAATATTGGAAATGAAAAACTCATTAGAGGGGCTCAACTATACATAAAAGATGACATAGGAAAGAATCAATTACCTTGGGAATAGAAGGGGAGATATTATGCAATCCAAAGTACAGTGGGAAAAAAGAATGAAGAAAAATGGACAAGCACTAGAGAAGTATGGATGCTGTTGAGTGTGTATTATATGTGTAACAAGAATAATAGAATGAACAACAATTAGAAACAGACCAAAAGAGGGAACCTACAGCCACAAAAAGAAAAGAAATAATAAAGATTACAGCAGAAATAAATGAGATAGAAAACAGAAAAACTATAGAAAGAATCAACAGGGCAAGAAGCTGGTTCTTTGAAAGGATTAACAAAATTGACAGACAATTGGCAAACCTAACAAAAGAAAAAAAGGAGAAGACACAAATAACTCACATTAGAAACCACATGGGCGATGTCGCAGACAGTACCCACTTGACCTGGCTTCAATGACTGGATGATCAGAGTTCAACTAGAGGAGAAAGAAGAGGAAAAAA
>NW_006408622.1:10828435-10834657 GCF_000296735.1 Chrysochloris asiatica
TTATATTACATTTTCAATATATGTTATATTACATTTTCAACTTTCAATATATATTATATTACATTTATATATGTTTTACACCATAGATACACATATGGTTTAGAACATACATACATGTAATACATTTTTCAATAATAGCACAAAGGAGGTGGATGCAAGCAAAGAGCCATGGGACTAAAGCAATGGCTCCAGATGAAAATTCACAGGAAAAATGAAAGAGAACCAGAAATTATAAATAAGGAGGTTAATATCATTAAAAGTATCTTTAAAAGACATGAGACATATAGAAAAGAAAAAAGTAAAATGACAGATAAAAATTTAACTGTCTCAACAACATTAAATATAAATAGCTCAAGCAATCAATTTTATAGGCAGAGGTTGTTCTTGCTTTGGTAGCACATATACTAACATTGAACTGATACAGAGGAGATTAGCATGGCCCCTGTGCAAGGATATCAGGCAAATCCCTGAAACATATTTTTGCCGAGGAGTCTAGGTCCATGGACTGAGAAAGGCTGTGTGTCTGCCGGCAGGAGACCAGCTTGCAAAATGTACCCTTTAGACATTTAAATGAATATATATATTTTGTTTTGTATGCGTACATCAAATATTTTTGCTTTGTTCATTAGTGGAAAATAAGATGTAAAAAGGAAGGCACACTGTGTAGGTAAGATAAATGTTGCAGGGAAGGGAGTGTAATCATTGAGATGAAACAAAATGTATGCTTGAATGAAAGCAAAACTGATGGTCTTACCTTCACTCAATTCACGATAAAAAGTTAACAAAATTAAAATCAAAATAAAGGCAAAGTTCATCATACTGGAAACACACACACACAAAAAAAAAATAAAAAAATATGTAAGTGTATGCCATCTACAGGAGATATATGTTAGATTCATAGATGTAAATAGATTTAAAATAAAAGGATAGAAAACGATTGTGCAAATAGCAACCATAAGAAATCTGGAGTGGCTGTATGACTATCAAAGAAAATCGACCTTGAAACAACAGCAACAATTTTAAAAATACTACTGGAGATATAGGGACATTCTATAATTGAAGAAGGAATAATCCATCAAGAAAATGTAACTCTCATAAACATATATATACCAAAATCTTGTCAAATATGAGAGAATTAGTACCAATTCTTCACAAACTCTCCTTAAATAGTAGAAGACAGAACACTCTTTAACTCCAGTACTTATATTGTTCTGATACCAAAATAAAGACATCACAGAAAAGAACAACACTACAGATCAATGTATGTTATTAACATGGGTGTCAAAATCCTCAACAACATACCTAGCAAACCAAATGCAACAGCATTATACACTGAGCAAGTAAGGATTTTGTTTACAAAATCCATTATCACTTCATGGTAAAATATGCACTCAGCAAACTAGCTATGGAAAGGATTAGCCTTAACTTAATAAAGAGCATCTATAAAAAGTCTACAACTAACATTTTACTTAATGTTGAAAATCTGGATGTGTTTTTCTTAAGATCAGGAATAAGACAAAGATGTAATGTCTTGCCACTTCTATTCATCATTTTAGTGGACGGTCTTTTGAGGACAATTAGGTCAGGGAAAGAAATAAAAGGAGTTAAGATTGGGAAAGAGAGAATAAAGCTGTCTCTGTTTGCAAATACATCATATTTTATAAAGATAAAACACTAATGCAACTAATAAATAGATTAAGCAAGGTTTCAGAAAGCAATATTAATATGCAAAATTCTATTTAATTTATATATACTTGCAATAAATAATCTGGAGTCCTGGTGTGACCTTATAGGATAAGCAATGGACTGTTAACAACTGTTATGCCCAGAATTCAGGGTCCCCAAAGACCATCAAGGAGCCTACAACAATGCAAGTGCACAAGGGTTGTTTATTCAAGCTCCAGCTCAGACCCCACCTGCATCCGAAGCAGCAATGAGGGATGGAGCCTCGAACTCTTAGTTATTCATGCTTGGGCTCAGACTCCACCTGCATCTGACGCAGCGGATGAGGAATGGAGCCTCGAACTCCCAGTTGACATTATTCATGCTCAAGCTCGAACTCCACCTGCATCCAACACAGCGGATAAAGGATGGAGCACCCCCACCCCAACCCTTTGTCTGTAGGGTTTTTTATAGAGTTTTCAAACAAGCTCAGGGTTTTTCAGCTTTACAATATTTGGATTGGCTGATATTTGGCAAAGTATGAGATGTTACAGTTTAATTGGTCAGTACTGGTGGTCTTTTGTTCTTAGGCTAGGATAAGGAAAACATCTGGCATCTGTCCTTGGGTTGTCCTGTCTACTGCTTATCTAGTTCTTGCTGTTGGAGGGGTGAAAGGATATTCTAAGGCAGCATGAGCTGATTTAGCATGTTCCTGGAACAGGAGGACAAGTTCAGGCTAATGTACAGAATGGAGTCTTTTTCTTGGTCCTACACAACAAGGTTGATGGTTCAAACCCACCATCCACTCCTTGGAAACCCTATATAGGGTTGCTCTGAGTCAGAACTGACCCAATGGCACTTAATGACAACAATGAACAACTCTGAAAATGAAATTAAGAAAACAGTTCCATTTAAATTAGCACCTAGAAGAGTAAAATACATAGGAACTAACAAAAGAAGTGCAAAATTTATATCCTGAAATCTATGAAACATCTTTAAAGAAATTTTAAAAAATCTAAATAAATGGAATAACAAACCATGTCAGAAGACTCGATATTGTTAATATGGCAAGACCCCACAAATTTATGTAATCCCAATCAGAACTCAAGCTGATTTCTCATTAGTAATGGAATTATAGGGTTATCTAGAACTGCAAAGAACCTAAAACATATTGGAAAGCAAGAACAAAGTTGGAAGATCACACTCATTTCAAAACCTTACTACAATGCAACAATAATCAAGACGCTATGATATTGACATAAGATTTGAGAACCCAGAAATAAAGCCATGAGTCTATAGTGAACTGAGTTTTTGCCAAGAGTGCCAAGATAATCCAAATGGAAAAGAATGGTCTTTTCAACAAATGGTGGTGAAACAAGTGAGTAATCACATGCAAAAGGATATATTTGGGCCCTTCCCTCATGGCCATATACACAAATCACCTTAAAATGAACTTAAGAGCTAATGTAACTACAAAACATTTGGAGAAAAACACAGGACTAAATCTTCATGGTCTCAAATTTGGTGATGGATTCTTAGACATGATAACAAAAACATGAACAACAACAACAAAAAGGGAAATTGAATTTCATCAACATTAAGAACTTCGTACTTCAAAGGCCCTTATCAAGAAACTGAAAAAGCAACCCCTAGAATGGAAGAAAAAATATTTGCAAATCATGTATCTGAGAAGGCTCTTATATCAACAACAACAAATCTAGAAGACATAAAGGATTCTTCTTGTTGTTATTTGCTTTTGTACTGTATCTTCACTTGGGAATCATTGATGGCATTCACAAAACCAGATTTTAATTAACTTTTCTTTCTGGATGCAAACAACACCTTCATGATTTTCATCCTCCAAATTCATCTTCTTTTTTTGGAATGGTGCTGTAATCCTGTGTACTAGATTCTTTAATACATATAGTTCTCTTAAGTGATAAACATTTCGATTGAGCTAACAATAGATGCAAGTCCAAAGTCAGTCTGTTCCCTTGATTGTTGTGGCAATAAAGTAAAACTGATTCTTCCACTGAGGTAATGATTTGGACTTTGTGTCCTGAATTCTGCTTATGACTCTAGGCAGGTACTGGCTTCATCCATAAAGGTTTGTTTGCAATTTGGCAATTTGAACAATAAGTTCCTAATAATTTCTCTGCAACCTTGGCGATGCTCTTCTGAGCTTCAGCTACAAGACCAGCATCTCAACAACACATCTAAAATGGACAGTGAGCTCCATGTGGAAACGCAATGTCTGCTGGAAAGCCACACACCTGACTGAAAATGGGATGAACATCTTTGCAGAGGCTGATTCAAAGTTTGAAACTCTGAAGGAAATGGTTCTTTCAAGACATGTACTTCAGACACTCATCCTTGCTACTATAAAGAAAGAAGTGATTTGGACACACAAAACACTGAATAACCTGAGTATTGGTGGATTATACGGAGTGTCGCTTGTCCTTGAGCACCATGTAATAATGAACATTTGGAAACAGATTTAACACTGAAGGACTTAGAATAAATCAGGGCTAGCTCCACATATTACATATACAAGGAAGCACTGTCAAATTCATTTAAAATAGTATAAACAATCCCAAACATTGATTAAAACTCATCAATTCAGTAACAAGTCTGGAATTGTGATAATGTTCCCCGTTAAATTTTACTATTTTGAATAGCATTCACTTCCCACAAAGGAAAGGTAAGTTACAACAAAATGGGGGGAAAAAACACCAAAACAAACAAACAAACAAAAAAACACTGAAAACCTGAGAAGAAGGTTGCTTTATACCCATCTTCTGTATGTAGCTTCAGTTTAGGAGACTAGACATCCCATTCAGAGTGCTGGTTCTTGAGGAAAGCTATCTCTTTGTTGGTTCTGGGGAATGGTCCTTGTCGCCCTTTGGCATCTGTAGGTCCAATATTCTTTAGAGATTGCCATACATCTTGGCATCAACCTTTCCCTGGATCTAGGAGTTTCACAGTGCAGGGATCCCAGGAAGAAAGGATGGACTTCACTCCTGGCTCTTCTATCTTGGTTACCTCTGACCTTGGCAGTATGGGTGTCTTTCCAAAACCAGAGCCCATAACCATGGTGCTAAGCATAAATATCTGACTGCAGACTTTGAAAACCAACAGATAAGGGACAACAAGCAGGTGTCAACTAAACAATGGCTGTGGCTTCATCTTCACTCATCAAAGCTCCCACAAGTACTTGTCTCTGGAGGTCTACCTAACTCGAATCATACAAGAAAGGGAATTCTGGGATGTGTATTTAGCCTAACCAAACTGACACGTGACAAAACCACAACAGCAGGTAGCTGGATGCCTGTTTAATCTCCCTCCAGCAAGAACTAGAGCTCCTGGATTTACCAACCCCCTTAGAAGCTCACTGAATCTCTTCCCAACACCTCAAGAAAAGCACAGTCTCACAGTCTCATATGAGGAAACAAGATTCTTATAGTTCATGTTATTTGGCCTCAATCCTTCCAAAACAAGAACCTTGAATTGTACTCAGGAGCCTGGATGCATTACAAGAACCGCTCCATTAGTTCTTGGCAAGAATCCCTCTCCTGATATAAAAGTAGAGGAGGGACCACTGAGTTCAAACCACTGCACAACAGTGGAAGGGAACGCTATGCTGAAGAAAGGCTTTGGTCTCAGATGAACAACCTTCTGAGGGCTTAGAGGAGGAGAGCTGTTGGAGACTTTCAGAGGTATCTCCCAACTCTGAGATTCTGCATGGCCCTGGAGAGTTTAACAACCCCCAGCTCTTCTTTCATATTTGAATAAAAATGGCTCAAGTCCCTATGCTTTGATTTGGGAGAAGTCTAGCACCCTCCTCACCAAAACAAGAAATTCTTGGAGGGTAATGATACCCATGATATTTGGGGTAGCAGTTGGTTCAGCTAAATGACTACATTTTCCAGCATTTTTCCTCCAAATGTTATTGTTGTTGTGAAGTGCCATCGAGTCAGTTCTGACCCATAGCAACCCGGTTTATGGTTTCTGAGGAGCAGCTGGTGAGCTTGAACTGCCACTTTGCAGTTCAAACAGCTTTGCAGTCTGGCGCATTAACCCACAGTGCCACACCAGGACTCCAAATAGAGGTGACCAAAATCAAAGTCTTTGGGAGGGAATCCTGGGAAGGCTCTCTTTAAAAGGAGCCAACTCACCTAGCTGTGCCTTCCTTTCCCACCTTCCATTTTTTCTTTTCCTCCTGCTTTTTTTCTGGCCAGTGGGCACAATGGCTAATGCTCCTGCAGCCATTTTGTGATCTTGAGGATTAAAGACACATGCTAAAGGTGGCAGAGCAGTACATCCGTAGGAGTCTGGGCACTTATGATATCAGGTATCCATCCCTGCCTTGGATTGCATACCTCAGAGTTCTTTTATATGAAAGAAAATAAATAATCTTGTTTGTTGTTGTTGTTGTTGAGTGCCATCGAGTCAGGTCCGACCGATAGCGACCCTGTACAGGGTTTCCGAGGGTGTAAATCTTTACGGGAGTAGAAAGCCTCATCTTTCTCCCGCGGAGCGGCTGGTAGTTTCGAACCGCTG
>NW_006408622.1:10834757-10835734 GCF_000296735.1 Chrysochloris asiatica
TTACAAGCTTTCAAGAGGGAACCTAGATCCAGAGGGCGCAGAGGAAGGTAGAATCTCCACTGAGTAGTATCCAATCTGTCTAGGCAAGGCTGATGAAAGGAAATGTGTATAGGTCTCTTGTGATACAATAGTGAATAATTGTTATCAGGACTGATTGTGAGGGTTGGAAATGTAAAGGTAGTAAGGAAGGGAGTGATTAACTTTTCAGTCTAGGAGCGGAGGTCCCTAGGAGCATCAAGGGAGAAGAGCAGAGAGCGGGATTCTACCCAGAGAAGCAGTGACACCAGAGATGGAGGCAGAGATGATGACGTGAAGAGATGGAGCAGCTGGGACTTTAGACCCAGAGAGAGAAAGGGGCTATGTACTGACGAATGGGGGGTGGGGGGAGGGGGTGGGCAGTATTGTAGGGTATACCCTTTGGTTGTTTGATGATGCATGGAGGGGATTGTAACCATGGCAATGAAATGATATACGATAGGATGAATGCAAAACGAATGGTCTCCCATGTAAACTATCACACATAATTTACAATAAAACATTTTTTTAAAAAAAGAATAATTGAGTGAGAGGAGAGAGAGAAATAAACAAAAAAAAATTCAAAGAATGAATAACTGAATTATTGAAAAGCATTAATCCACACATCCAAGTTGTATATAGGCAAAGAGATCTGTAAACACGCTGAAAGTTAAACACAAAGAGGAAATCTTGAAAACAGTATGAAAAACAATGGCTGCTCACTTACAAAGTCACTGTTGTTGTTGTTAGGAGCCATTGAGTCAGTACCGGCTCATAGCAACCTGACCGTATGCACAGCAGAACGAAACACTGCCCAATCCTGGACCAACCTCACTGCTGTTGCCACGCTTGAGTCCATCGATGCTGCTACTTGGCCAATCCATCTCGCTGGGGGGTCTTCCTCTTTTTCTCTTACCAAACATGATGTCCTTCTCCAGCGACTGGTCCCTCCTGATAATATG
>NW_006408622.1:10847005-10850021 GCF_000296735.1 Chrysochloris asiatica
TTCTGCTATGCATAGGGTCTCTATGAGTCGGTACTGATTCGATGGCACCTAACAACAACAACCCTGTTGAAAGGAGCTCTGGTAGCATAGTGGTTACAAGTCGGGCTGCTAACCTCATGGTCAGTTCAAAACTGCCAGGGGTTCTGCAGGAGAAATATGAGGCTTTCTGATCCCATAAAGATTTACAGCCTCAGAAACCCTATGCAGAGTTGCTATGAGTCAGAACAGACTCCATAGCACACGACAACCACCCTGTTGAAATCAAATGTGGCCATGTGACTTGCTTTGGCCAATGAAATGTGAGCAGAAATGATGTGTGCCTCTTTCTGCCAGAGGCTGTAAGAGCAGGTGTGTGTCTCACTTTGTTCGTTTTTCCTTCTGTCAGGATAACCAGAAATGCTGATTGTGACTGTTCATCAGCTTGATGTTATTATTGTTAAGTGCCATCGAGTCAGTTCCGACTCATACAGACCCTGTATAAGGTTTCCAAGGAGCGGCTGATGAGTTTGAACCATCAACCTTGTGGCTCAAACTGACCTTGTAGCCTAACGCATTATTCCTATAGTGCCACATTGACAGGCACCTATTGATGAATCACAGTGAAAACCTTTAAGGAGTTTGGAGCAAAGCCCTGTCATCCTCTGCAGATAACGACTCTCCTTTTGACTCCAAATTGCATTTGTATCTGCCACTAACTCTTCAGCACCATTGAATCAGCGGGATCAGATGGTCTAAGCAGCAGCCTGAGTCTGTTACAGAGCCTTCTCTTGTCCTGGGCCCCATTCAAACTCAGCAGCTTTCAAGTCACTTGATAAACAGGCCAGAGTAAGACACCCAAAGGTAGAATATATTGCTTCCAAAATCCAAAGAGGCCCATCAGGCCTTGTGGGAGGGGCCAGATGAAATATCTTATCCTTCATTTAGTAGGAATATCGTGACATGCCCCACACCACTAAACCCCTAGAAATGTCATTGAAGTGGAAGGTGCCTAACTTTTTGTCGGGTTAATTTCCCAGCCTGTAGTATGCAGATAATTTACCAGTAAGTCTAGAGTCATGGATCTTCCTTCCTTACTAGATTCACTCAGCATAATGCCATCAATGTAATAAACCAGTGTGATGTCTTGTGACAGTTAAAGGTGATCAAGTTCCCTGCGGACTAATTATGACCTGGTGCTGCAGAGTGGCTGTACTCCTCAGGTAGGACAGTGAAGGTGTTTTGTTGACCTTGACAGCTGAAAGCAAATTGCTTCCGGTGATTCTTAGAAACTGGAATTAAGAAAAAGTCATTGGTCAGATCAGTAGCTACATACCAGGTGCCAGGAGATCCTGTTTTTAGGCCATTACAAATGTTGTTAAGTGCCATTGAGTCTGTTCTGATTCATAACAACCCTTCAGAGGGTTCTGAGGAGTGGCTGGTGAGTTTAAACTGTTGACCTGGAAGTTAGTAGTCCAGTGCTTATCCTACAGCACCACACCAGGACTCCAAATTGTTGTAGTTGTTCAGTGCTGTCAAGTGAGTTCTGACTCATAGCGACCCTGTATAGGGTTTCCCAGGAGCAGCTGGTGAGCTTGAACTACAAACCTTGCAGTTCAAATTGACCTTACAGTCCAGCACCTTAATCTGCAGCACCAAACCAGGACTCCAGGACTTCAAATAGTGCTACAATAAACATTTATATACAAGTCTTTGTGTGGAGATGTGGTTTTGTTTCTCTTGGGTAAATACTTAGAAGTTGAAGTTCGGGGTCATGTACCTCTTTAAGACAATGTCCAAATGTTTTTTTAAAAATTATTATAACAATTTACTGGCCATCAGAAAACAGCCAATTAAGAAGAATTCTGAACATCCAAATTTCATACCAGGGCCTCTAATTAGTAGAGTTCAGTCCATACCAGAACACTATGTCAGAGGGCATCTTGGAAATGTAGAGTTGGCGGTTCACCTCTGCCCCATGAGAAAGGACTTAGAAGCAGAGGGAGTAGGAACACTGAGCACTAATCCTCCAATCATCCACACAGAAGGTCAGTCTTGCCCTTGTTCTGCCTTCACATGCCACACCTGAGCTATCAGGTATTCTACCTGAACCTAGAATTCAAAAAGTCCATCAAGCTACATGATTGAGAAAGTCTCTTTGGGTGGTAAGGTAACGATCACATCCTTGATATTCCATGGTCTCCCTTAGATAAAACAAATCCCTGTTCAAAGCCCCTCACCAGAAACCAATACATAGCTAGGATATATTACTTGTATGACTTTTTCTTTGTTTTCACTGGATTTATCTTTATGGTTATCTTCTATTTGTATCAAACAGTACTGATTCTCCCTTTAATAAATTTGTTTAAGCTAAATAATGGAAGTTGATCTTTGAAAAAATGAGGTGTAACACAGGAAGGATGAAAATATGGTAGAAATTTTGGAAGGTATAGTTGATTAGTGTACTTACAGAAATAGTGTCTTAGAAACATTCTACTATTAGAATATTCTGACTATTAATGTGGCTACCCGAAAATGAAAACATTATGAATGGTGGTGGTGGTTATTTGCCATGGAGTTGGTTCTGACTCACAGTGACCCTGTACAGGGTTTCTGAAGCTGTAAGTCTTAAGAGAGCAGAAAGACTCATCTTTCTCCTACGGAACATTATGAATAGCACCAGAATATAGTCAGATAGAATGCCAGAAGATAAGTCCCTCAGGTTGGAAGGCACTCGAAATTTGACTAGGGAAGAGCTGCCTCCTCAAAGTAGAGCTGACTGTGACGGCACAAATGGAGTAAAGCTTTTGGGATCTTCATTTGCTGATGAAACATAAATCAAAATAAGGAGGTACAGCAGAACATCCATTGGAATGTACAAAGTATTAATCTAGGAAAATTGGAAGCTGTCAAAAATGAAACGGAACACATAAAAATCAATATCCTAGGTATTAATGAATTGAAATGGACTAGTATTGGTCATTTTGAATCTGACAATCACATGGTTTACTATGCTGGGAATGACAAATTGAAGAGAAAT
>NW_006408622.1:10851876-10852858 GCF_000296735.1 Chrysochloris asiatica
GGAACAGGAACAATCACACAAGTCCACAGAGGAGACAATTGAAGAGCTTCTGGAAGAAAATTTCCCTAATATCCTGAAAAGTGAAAAGATAAGCATTCAAGAAGCTCAATGAACCTTAGGAAGGATAGACTCTGAAAGAAAATCACCAAGACATATAATAATCAAGCTCTCCAAAATCAAAGCTAAAGACAGAATCCTGAAAGCATCTAGGGAAAATGAAGTGTAACATACAAAGGCAAGCAAATCAGATTAATCTCAGATCTCTTAACTGAAACCATGCAGGCAAGATGGCAATGGGGAGACATATATAAAACCCTGAAAGAAAAAACTGCCACCCAAGAATCCTCTACCTAGCAAAGCTGTCAATCAAATATGATGATGTAATCAAAACATTCCAGGGTAAACAGAAGCTAAGAGATTTTGCCAAAGCCAACCCTGCTATGAAAAACATCCTGAAGGAAGTTCTGTGGACTGAGAACCAACAAGAACACACAACTACAAAATAACGTACGTGGCAGCATCACCCTGAACTCAATCGAAAATGGAAGCATCAAGAACAGAATAAAATTATGTGAACGGAAGATCTGGGAGGTGAGTCTATGATCAAAACAATTACAATGTGAAAGAAGGTAAACACAGAGGAACAGAGATCCAGGTGGTGGGAAGGTCAGGTAGATTACAGGATAAAATAATCTGTCTTAAATGGAGGGAAGAGTTAATGGGACATAAAGTAAACACAACAGTGGGTTGGGGTGGGGGATTTAGCTAGGGTGTTGGGGAAAGCAATACAAGAAGTGGGGGGAGGCGGGGAACAAGGTAGATAGGGGAACACTGAGACAGGTTTGAACAGCCTAAGTGGGACAGAGGTAAATAGTGATGCATGCTCAACCTTGGACCAACAGGGCTCTGTGATATAGGTATCTAAGCATAGTTTGAAGAGGGGAAATAATACTAAACTGTTTGACCATCTTATGAATATTGT
>NW_006408622.1:10853513-10857978 GCF_000296735.1 Chrysochloris asiatica
ATGGACAAGGACATAGCCACAGAGGGCTAGAGCTGAGAGTGAAGCATCCAGCTGATATGAAGTGAGGGGAGATGCACAAGAACACCCAAACTTGCAGACAGTAGCCATTTGACCTAACTTTGATGGCTTGATAATCAGAACTCAACTAGAGGAAGATTACAAAAAAAATAATAATAAATTATTTTATAAAGGAAACAAGGATAAATTGCTACAATTTGATGAACCTGACCTATACTCATGGAGGTAGTAACTCTAAATACCAACAGAGATGGAAGGAGTCTTCACATCGAGTATTAATGCTATCCCCTCTGTACACAGGGTAGGTAGGGACAGGCAAATTAGTCATTGGTTACCCAAAATGAGGGGGCAATAAAGGCACGAAGTGACTGGCTTACAAGGTTTCAAGAGGGAATTTAGTTTGAGAGTGTGTGTCCATTTGTGTATACCTCTTCCTTTCAGAATGACTGTGCATTTGATTAGTAGGTGGTAAGTGTTAATCATGAAATATTACATATATATATATATGTAACAGGCATATCGCATTCTGTGTAGATAGACAGATAGATATCTTTATACTTATTTGTGATGCACTCTGATGTTTTCTTTTCTGCTGTCTTGCCTATTTCTTCTTTCTTTCAGTTTTTGTGCTACTCACGACCCACTAAATTGATTTCATAACCCACAAATGGGCTATGACCTAAAGTTTGCGAAGCACTCTTGTGTAACCACCTGGGAACAGGATCTTGTCTCTTTACTTTGGCAGGATCCTTAAACCTGAGCCAAGGCCCCTTGCCCTGAGCTTGGTGTTTCAGTGGCTCCGCTCTGTCTGCACCACCCCTACAGGATACAGAGTCCAAAGGCTTTGGAAAGTGCTTCTCTGGGTTTGTGTGCCCTTTTCGACAGTGCATCAAATCCCTGCAGCCCCAGAATTTCCCATCTAACTTGTTCTGAGCCACTTCCAGGTGGGGAGACTCCTAAACCAAGAGGCAGTCATTTATGGGTTGGGGGCGGGGGTATGGATGGCACTTGGATGTGCAAGTTGGGATGCTTATACTCATGTGTGGGAGGGATTCAGAGTGGTAAAAGAAGGGGGTGACACCATGGGCCAGAGGCCTCCATCTATACTTGTCTGGGTCTTCACCCTACCATTGGTCTATCTGTTTTTCAGACTGTGGTGTGATGCCACAGGTATTTTAAATACCAATAAGGTCATCCATGGTGGGCAGGCTTCAGTGTAGCTTCCAGATGAATACAGACTAAGAAGAAGGAGTGTGGGTGTTGAAGAAGAATATTAAAAGTACCATGGACTGCCAGAAAAACAAACAAATCTGTCTTGGAAGAAGTACAGTCAGAATTCTCCTTAGAAGCCAGGATGGTGAGACTTCTTCTTTTATACTTCAGAAATGCTGTGAGGAGGGATCAGTCCCTGGAGAAGGACATCATTCTTGGTAAAGTGGAGGGTCAGTAAAAAAGAAACACCCTTAACAAGATGGATTGTTGACACCATGGCAGCTGCGATGGATTCAAGTGTAACAACTGTGAGGATGGCACAGGACTAGGCAGTGTTTGGTTTGGTTTGGTTTTGTTGTGCATAAGGTCACTGAGTTGAAACCAACTCAACAGCACCAAACAATATCCAGCCTTTGCCAATGTTCGGGATAAGCTGGCATTAGCTACCAGGCTCTGTGCATGAACCTGGCCAGGTTTCTCAAACTGCCCATAAACAGAACTCAGCCTTGCCTCTCTCACAGAACCCCACCCCACTTGTCCCCTCTTCCCTGCCTGCCTGACACCAGCTCACCTCATTTCTTTTATTCCCTGCCTTGATTTTGAGTCTATGATGCCTTGCTTTATCCTCAGGAGATCTCGTCCTAATCCTTTCACAAATGACCAGAGACCACAAGGCAAAGACCACAGTGTTTTATTTTTGGTCTAAATAAACTGGACAACTTGGGAGAAGGGGTTGAAAGAGCAGTGCTGAATGGGCAGGGAGCTTAGGGACATCAGTCCCAGCTCTGGCTCCATCTGGTTCTTCATCTGTGACCAATCAGTAGAGTCTATAAAGGGAATGAGGAGGCTGGGCACGGTGAGCTGATGGTGGCCTCGGTGTTAAGGTGCCTGTTAAGCCTTCGACCCCCACATCTGATGGACTCACCTGCACAAATTCCGGCATAATTGGGGCAACCGTCTACATTTACCACCTGTGGGTAAAGGAAATTATTTGGTCATGAGTTTGAACAATATTGATTGTGTGTGTTCTCTGGGCACTGGGAACAAGACTGATCAATCACTACCTCTTGGGAAGCTCAAAGGTACCTCTATAAGCAAGTGAATGAGAAGCTCCCTAGAGAGGAGCTCTCCACATTCTCACAGATAGGCCCTGAAAATTCATGATATTCTGCATAGTATTCTTTCATTCAGCAAATATCTATTGTGTACTTAATATGTGCCAGGCACTAATGGAGTTACTACGAACACAATGAAGAACAAGAAAGAAAAATTAAAATCTGTCTTTCTACAGATGGCTTTCTAGTGGGAGGAGATGGGCAATGAGAAAACCAACCAAGTCTATTACTGTATGCTGTTATTGTGTGCCATGAAGTTGGTTCTGACTCACAGCAGCCCTGTTTCCGAGGCTGTAGATGTTTATGAGAGCAGGAAGCTTCATCTTTCTCCCATGGACTGGTGAATTCGGACTGCTGATCTTATAGAGCTAGAAGTCTAACGAGTGACCTAATGCACCACCAGGGCTCTTAGTCTAAGGCATGTTGTTGTTGTGAAGTGCTGTCGAGTCTATTCCAACCCATAGCGACCCTGCATAGGGTTTCCAAGGAGCAGCTGGTGAGCTTGAACCACCAACCTTGCAGTTCAAATGACTTTGTAGTCTGACGCATTAACCCACAGCGCCACACCAGGGCTCTTAGTATAATGTATTGTTGTTGTTAAGTGCTGTCGAGTCTATTCCAACCCATAGCGACCCTGTATAGGGTTTCCAAGGAGCAGCTGGTGAGCTTGAACCACCAACCTTGCAGTTCAAATGACTTTGCAGTCTGACGCATTAGCCCACAGCACCACACCAGGGCTCTTAGTATAATGTATAGATGACAACAAATCTGATGGTGAGAAGTACAATAAAGAAAAATAAAGCCAGGATGGGAGCAGGGAGATCCAGGAGCCAGAAGCATTTTCAAACTCACTGAAGAGGTAACATTTCAGCAAAAACTTGAAGGAGGTGAGGAGGGAGGCTCGTGGACATCTGGAGGAAGAGTATTCCACCCAGAGGGAACAGCCAGTGCAAAGTCCTTGTGGACACAAGTGGGTTCAAGTACAGCAGAAGGCCAGGAGGCTGGACCAGTGAGAGTAAAGAGGGATTTTAGAAGCCAAAGTAGGCTACAGAACACAGGAATCTCCCTGTCTCCTTACTTCTCACACTCCCTTACTCTCCAGCCTCCTCCTCCTCCTCCCAGCTGCTCACCTCAAGGCCTCCTCACTGAAGACACAACACACTCAGACCATCCTGCCTTGGGAGCTTTGCAGCTACTGTTCCCTCGACCTGACTTTTAAATCATCTTCCTCCTCATCAGGATCAGTTCAGATTTCACCTCTTGGTAAGAAGTTCCTCTCATTGCCCCTCTCAGTCTTGTTGCTGATTAATTTCCCTCATGGCAACTATGTTTCTGGGAATCACTCTGCCCATTAATGTGTTTAATTGTTGATTGTCTTCTCCCCATCAGACATCACGAGAGCTTCCTGAAGGCAGAGACAGTTTGGCTAGTCATCACTGTGACCCCTGCACCACCCAGCACAGAAAGGGGCCCATAGATGTCTGCTGCTGTTGGTATATTACACGGCCTCAGAGCTAACGTTCAGGATCTGCCTTCATAGATCTGGGTCCAGTCTTTCCCTAATTCGTACATGCTGTGTGACCTTGGGCAAACTCCTCAGCTCTCTGAGCCTCAGTGTTCCCACTGGGTAGAAAACAGAACCTATCACAAAGGCTTAATAAACACAAGATGAATAACTCCCAGACTGAACAAGGATCGGGCACATGTTAGCATTACTTTTCCTGACGACCATTTTTCTAAGGGTCCTGGTGGTGCAGTGGGCTAAGATTGGGTTGTTAACTGCAAAGTCAGCGGTTCAAACTCACCATGGGAGAAAGATGAGGCCGTCTGCTCCTGTAAAGATCTAAAGTCTTGGAAACCCTAAGGAGAAATTCCAGTCTATTCTATAGAGCTTCTGTGAGTCAGATAATGATCCTATAGGACCATGGGTTTGGTTTTTGTTTTTAGTGGTTTGCCTCCAACCAAAAGGCAAAGAGGTATAGTTGTGACCATTTTTCTAAAGAAGAAATTGGACAAGGGAAGTACTGGAACTTGGAATTGGTTATATAGCTTGATTGAGAGGTGGCAAATTGGCGGTCCCTGTGTTTCATTTGATGAAAGAGAAAGAGAGAGAGGGAGGG
>NW_006408622.1:10858078-10861235 GCF_000296735.1 Chrysochloris asiatica
TGTTCTTCCTTTTTGGTTTTCTGATTCCAGATCTTTGCACATTTTGTTGTAATATTTGGCTTTATCTTCTCGAGCTGATCTTTGAAATTTATGTATATATAAATTTGTTATTGTTGTAAAGTGCTGTTGACTAAGTTCTGACTCATAGCGACCCTACATAGGGTTTCTGAGGAGCAACTGGTGGATTTGAAATGTGGACCTTGCAGTTACTAAGTCCAGTGCTTAACCTACAGTGCCACATTAGGATTCTCCATATATATGGATAGTTACGCTTTTGTGTTAACTTGGCTGGATTTGGATTCTCAGTGGTTTGACAGTTAAGTAGTAATGTCCTATGATGATATCTAATCAGATGTAATTAACTCCCTTATATGATCTGATGTGATCAGCCTCGATCTGATGTAATTGCCCAATGTGCTGTAAATCCCCACTCTCATTATGTTAATGAGGCTAGATACAAGCCACGGGATTGTATCTTGAACCAATCTCTTTTGAGATATTAAAGAGATTAAGCAGGAAAGCAGCGCTCAGGAGGACCTACTATGACCAAGAAAGACGAGCCAGGAGTAGATGCATCCTTTAGACCTGGGGTCCCTTCCCTGTGGAGCTCCTAGATCTAGGGGAAGACTGAGGCCAAAACACATGAAGCCTTCTAAGGAATGTTGGTCCTACGGATGCTGGAAGGAGACAAGGACCGTTCTCCTTAGCTTACAATGAGAGAAAGCCTGTTCCTAGAAACAACACTCTGAATCTTAACTTCTAGACTCCTAGACTGTGAGAGAATACATTTCTGTTTGTGCTATTTCTATGATGGCAGCACTAGATAAGCAAGACAATATATGTTTTAAATAAATTAACAATTCCCAGATGGTGCTCAGAGAAAAGTCTTTGGGGGAAAGGCCAACCTAGATAAAGAATGAAACAAAAAAACTCATATGGAGTTCTTAGTCCCAGGCTGTACCTTTCGTGTCTGTCCGGTCCACCTCTGCATTTGTTTTCAGCAGCTCTTCCCTCCTCGTTGGTTCCTGGGTCTGGACCTCGATCTGGTTCTGTGTTGTTTCTACTCAGATAAGAAGAGCAAATGGGAGGAAGAGAAAGCAATGAGTGAATCAGGAAAATGCAGATCCCTCTATCAAGTGGCAAAAATCAAACACTAGGGGTGGGGAGGCGGGGGTGGGGGGCAGGAGGGTGGAAATTGGTGTCGCCACTTAAGAAGACAGCATTTTAAAACAAATTTAAACATTTATGTCAAAGTAAAGGCTGAGAGTCCAGATGCCTGGCTTTAAATCCCATCTGCGTCACTGATTTGCGTGAGACCTTGGATAAATTACTTTGGGTTTCTGGTTCCTTATCTGGAAGTTGAGGATAATTGTAGCTTTACCTCACAGGGATCTTGTGAGGATTAAATGAATCAATCTGAGTAGAATCTTTCCTGGCATACAGAAGGTTTGAAATATGTTTGTTCAAGGAATAATGAACACGGTTGGTCACTAAGATACTAGGTGTAGCGGGAAAATCCAGGGGCAACCACGACACTCATTTAGATGAAAGTAACTACATTAGTGGATCAATATGATGCAGACACCTAGCAAAGTACCATGCAGTAGTATAATCATGTGGGAAGAGCTTCTAAACACACTACTGAATGAATAAAAACCCAAAGCCAGTTGCAGAACAATAATCCTATGATATCCCTGAGCTCATACAAAAACACAATTCCAGTATACATGTAGATCCTGACTTACATTAGGGTTCTGGTCTGATGACTCCATCACAAGTCAGTTCTCATGTAAGCAAAATATCTCTTTTGTTTTGTTAAGTTTTCATTAATATTGGCTGTTTATTAACTGTTGGGGACCACAAAGCACTGAGATGTTGAGGCCCTGTGTCATGGACAAAAATCCTACACGGTGGCCCCATTCAGGATGGCTAGCCAGGGACCCTGAGGGCCAAAGGAAGTGACCTCCTGACGTCCTGGGTTCATTGGTTTTTGCGAACTCACTGGTGGGCTACCTCTGTATAATTTTCTTTGGTCTTATTATTCATTCTATGCTTCTAACTCCAGTAATTGTAACTTCTGAGAAAATGGTTTCCTATGTGCCTCTCTTAATGTCTCCACTGTGTTGGCAGTGCGTATGGTCCTAGGAACAAATCTCTCTGAGGAACAAACTCTGGCCACCTGGCAAGCATGTCCAAACTGTTCTTTATCAAATTATTCAGTTATGTTTGATATTAACTTAATACATGATTCCTTGATACCCATGGACAAATATTAAAACAAAAACCTCTTCTAAAGCCGAGGCCATAAAAGTTCCAAAGGCAGGTTTGCTGAGATTCTGCAGAGGCTCGGGAGACAATCCGCCCAAGGAATTCACTCAAAGTAGATTGGCGAATTCCAGAGTATTGTTCAAGGAATAATAGTGACAACCTCCTCAAATCGTCCCCAGGTGTAATCCATTAACCTAGAGGTCCTTCTTCCTCCTGAAAGCCTAAGCCAGGTAGCTGAAACAGCTTGACTCTCTTCAGACCTTTTAAATCCTTTTTCACCTTTACCCATTCGAGATTAAGTGCTATAGGTATGTTAATTGCCTTAGGATTTGAGACAAAAAAGTAATTTATAACAGTTTGCTTGAATTTTTGGAAAATTAAGAATGTTAGATTATTAAGACAATTTGCGATGTATATTTTAGAATTTGTTCCTGTAAATCATTGTGTCCTGTTTTGAATGATTAATCACATTTCATTTCTGTACCCTGTTTTAATAATCCCCTTCTTCCTTTGTGTAAAATCCCTCCCTGAAATAAAAGACGGACGCAGATTGAATCCTGCATGCATTACTGCCTGCAGGGCCATGATGCCTGCAATGCAGGGTCTGCCTGCCAGTTTTGCATCCACTCTGGTTTTGGGGTGTCTCTTTGTCTCTCTCGTTGCGTCTTTGTGTATATTCTTTCTCTATCTCTTTTGCCGCCAGATCTCCCTACTTCGTGAACCAACGTCCCTGTCGAGGCTGGTCCCCGATGATTAACAGTATCTTTGTAAATCCAGTCTTTGTCTTTGGAGGTTAGAAACATTACATATAAGCATCTGAGAATGTTACATCAGCAAATGATATGCTGCAACATTGTATGTAGCAGATATTACTAATGAAAAAGATGTT
>NW_006408622.1:10861335-10866918 GCF_000296735.1 Chrysochloris asiatica
GCTTTCCCTGTCCTGTTCTGGGCACTCGTGCCTTGGGCCCCTCGTCCTCTCACTCGGCACTGGCAGGAGGTTGAGGAGGGCAGGAAGATAGAAAGATCTAGGCATTGGGGCTCCTCGGGACCCTCTCCGTGGGACCACAGCTACTCCCAGAAGCCTCCTTCTACTCCCACTCTCCCCGGGCTCTGGCATAGCCATTATTTCCCTTCACCCTGTCAGCTGGGGTGATCGATAACAGCTCCCCAGTGTTGGCAGTCCTAGGGTGCTATACCATCCCCTTACCCTGCTTTGTTGCAGCTAAATGACTTCATAGCGACCCTGTATAGGATTTCTGAGGCTTTTAAATCTTTTTAGGAAGAGAAAGCATCATCGTTCTCCTTCGGAGCCGCTGACAGGCTCGACTGCAGACCTTATGGCTCATAGTCCAGTGCTTGTCGTATGGAGCCACCGTGCTTTGTTGTTGTTAAGTGCTATTGAGTTGGTTCCGACCCATAGTGACCCTGTATAAGGTTTCCAAGGAACTTAGGCTTCTGTAAAACTCTCCCTATTAAATTAGGGTGTCCATCTGTCACCTGCCACAATCCTGAGTGGCACAGTGGCCAACATCTACACACTGCTCCTTCCCAAGTTAGCCTGGTGGTGGTTATATGCCATGGAGTGGAGTTAGTTCTGACCCATAGCAAGCCTGCATAGGGTTTCTGAGGCTGAAAATCTGTAAGGGAGCAGAAAGCCTCATTTTTCTCCCACAGAACAGCTGGTAGTTTTGAACGGCTGACCTTGAGGTTAGCAGCCTGACTCGGACCCACTACACTACCAAAGCTCCTATTGTTGTTGTTGTTAAGTGCTGTCAAGTCAGTTCCGACCCATAGTGACCCTCTATAGGGTTTCTGAGGAGCGACTGGTGAGCTTGAACTGCCAATCTTGAGGTTCAAACTGACTTTGCAGTCAAGCGCATTAATCCATAGCACTACACCAGGACTCCTTGGGGTAGCCTATTGGAGGATAAAACAAGAACTACAGGGTCCCTAGAAACAGAGCTACTTGCTCGCCTAAAACTGACCTCAGAATGCATGATTAAGAGCAGCTGAGTCCAGAAGAACCACTCTGCTGAGCCCAGCCTAAATTCCCAAATTGCAGAATCAAGAGTTAAATACATAAATGGTTGTCATTTTAAGCCATGGAGTTTGGGGGGATTTTGTATACAGCAACAGCTAATAGACACACTTCATTTAAAACCATCTTCCTTGGGAGCCTTCAATAATCTGATTCTCAGTTACGACAAGCCAATTGCCCCTCATTCCCAAGCCCATTCTCACTAGTGAGGATGATGATGCCTGTGATGAACAGCACAGCTGCAACCAACAGGCCCTGTTTCCGGAGGGTGGCCTCATCTGCAGAGAGAAAAATGGAGGGGCATGGTCAGAAGGATCTTAACCCTGGTTCCTCCCCAGCCCCCTACAGTGACTTACCATAAAAGAAGAAATCATCCATAGCATCGTCCGACCCTGGATGAGACAGATAGGGAGCAAGTCAGACTTCATTCAGCAAAGGCTTGTGGGGTGAGTAAATTCGGAATTAGGAAGAGGGGATGCCTGGGTATCAAACTTGGTGCGCTTAAAACAAAACTCAAAGTTCACCCCATGTAACACAACCTGGTTCCTGCTCCTTCTGAGCTCACTGCCACCACTTGTCCCATCATGCACTACGTTCCAGCCTTTCTGGCAGTCCTGCTGGTGAATGTATCAGGTTCTTCTCACCTTAGGGTCTTTGCATTGGCTGTTCCCACTGCATAGTACGGCATTTCCCTACACATCCCCAAGGCTAGCTCTCTCACCCCTCAGTGGTCTTTCATATAAAATACTCCCACTCACTCTCTAACCTTCCTTTGTTTATCTTTGATCACAACTTCAAATCACCTGATATATAATTTGTCATATTTATTATTCATTGTCTATCTCCCCCACTGCTATTCATAAGGTTTTCAGCAGCTAATACCGACAAAGTGGACCACCAATTCCTTCTTCCTAATCTGTCTTGAGCTCCAGTGTGGCACTGGACTGCTAACTACAAAGTCAGTGGTTCAAACCCACCAGCCACTCCATGGAAACTCTATACAGTGTCACTATACAGGAACCGACTCGACAGCTCTTAACAACAGCAGTATTTGAGAGAAGTCCGTCTCGCACGCCTACAAATCGGTGTGTGGACCCTCCAGTAGAAACAAGCATGGCAGGTGCTGAAATCTTCAACTAAGCCTGCGCCTGCTAGTGAAGATTAGCTGTCCTCATCGTGAGGGTCCCCAAGATCTCCCCCACTACCCTATAATCCACCAGTTAAAGGGTAGTACAGGGACTAGGCAAGGAGGGGGACCTCTAGACCTTTCATGCCCAGATATGCAGTCCAGAGACACTTGCAATAAAACATTTTGCACATCACCTCTCTCCTGAGACCAAAAAAAGACCAGAGAGTTCCTTTCTTTAAAACAAAAAGCAGTACCCCAAAGAAAAGACCTGCCCTCTGGCACTGAGAAGTATCCCTAGTAAAGTGGTCACCCCAGTCTGATGCCCTGATGTGAAGTTATTGGGTGGAAAATTGCCCCATGAGCTTCAAGATCTGCAGTTCCCTCTCAGTGCTCGCCCCTCTAAACACAGACTGAAAGCCAAGGATGATGAGATGTTGAGGGAAAGCCTTGTCAGGAAGAAGATATAAGCAAGATCTGTAACATCATCAGGGATGAAAATGCCAAAATAACAGAGAATGTAAAAGACAGTCATGGGCCGAAGGTGTGGGGTTTTTGTACTCTGGAGGTAGAGAGTCAGGCTCAAGTCCTGGTTCTGCCAGTTTTAACTATGTGACCTAAGGCAAGCCAGGTAACTTCTCTGGGTCTCAGCTCCCTTCCCTATAAAACAGGGTAATGGCAGTGGCCACCTGTGAGCATGAACGCTAAGCACAATGCCCAGCACAGAGTAAGCTTTCTGCAAACAAGAGCCGAGCTGTTGTTTTTACTGTTTACTTGGCACACCTCCCTTCTTCTGGAAGCAATCCCCCTTTTCTTTGGGGAAATACTCCTCCTTCCCCATGTCACGTGGCAGCTGTAAATTGTAACCCAGACCACAAGAGGAGCATGAGATGCCAGTCTGGCCAATCTGAGTCCTCCCCTGAGACCTTTCAAATTCCAAATAGGGATTTTGAATGATGATGATGCTTGGTAGCTCTAAGCTGGTTGCTGACAGGATTCATTTCCCTGTCTTCAGAAGTGAAACCAAGCAGAAAAGCAGCAAAGATAGAGGGAGAGGCACTCTGAAGGGTTTCATGTTCAGGTTCTGGGCAACCTTGAGGCTCAGTTGTGCCTTTTACTGTACCTTTTACTATGACCCCATTGACCCAGGAGAGACCCAGATGTACTTCTGCTGATATATAACCAGGAAGATGGCTTAATATATAGAATAACTCAAGACAGAGTTCAAAAGTAGAATTCAGAAACATGAAAATGCTTCATCAGCTGGGAAGGATGATACAGCCATTTTCCCCAGCCTCATTTGCACAGAGCATTTTTGTACAAAATAAACAAGATGCGCTTCCCAAGACACTGTATTTTTTATCTGTTGAAAAATTGTTCTAGTAAACAGACTGTGTAAGAATGAGATATTTGCTGCCATTGTGGGAAGATTGTTGTAATAAATTCTAAAAATCTGCAAGGAAATGGTATAACTTTGGATTCCGCATTCTTGTTCAATGTCCAGCGTACACAACCATGAGACCCTCGCAGCCTGGGAGAAGCCAGGTCACTACAGTACTTTCCAGTGGAGTTTGCTTCCCTATGTGGGCATTAGAGGCCGCCTGTTGCCTTCATCTCAGTTTAGCCTCCTTTCCCATTTCTTTTGGCAACATTAACTCACTTGTCTTAAGGGGAACCACCTCTTCTCCAACTCTTGGTCTCTGTGTCTCAGGAAGAGCTGATCCCCTTCTCAACCCCAAGGTGATACAGGATATTAGGCCTGGCCAATCATAATAGTCCATCTCCTAGGATCCTATGAGATCAGACTGGACATGTGCCCTTAGTTGAGCAAATGAAAGTCAATCCTAAACTTTGCACTGGAGATACTGAAAAAGAGCCATTCTCTAGCTGCTGGGTTTATAACTTAGAACAATGAGACCATGTTGATCATTAATAGAGGAAATGCCACCTGAGAACAAAAACAATGGAGCAAAAAAAGCCAGCAGGTCAGTCATGAGGACATTGTTTGAGCCCCTTGGTCCAACTGTGCTTGAAACTAACCTTTACAGAACATACATATATATATATATATATGTTCTGGTTTTGTGATTGATGGGTTTTGTGAGTTTTGTAATGTTTTTTTGTAGCTGGATAACTTCATTAAGAAGACATACACAAATTAAGAGTGTATGGGGGAAGATAGAGCCCCACTGAATGGTTTTCATCTTGTCTAGATGGGTCTGGTAAAAAGAGATGGGGAAGGGATTGTAACCATGGCAAGGAAATTATATACGATGGGATCAATGTGACGCTGGATGTCCTCCCATGTAAGCTATCACATAATTCACAATAAAGCATTTTAAAAAAAAAAGATTTTTGATAATAATAATAAAAAAAGAGATGGGGATAAGAATCTTATGACCCAATAAGTGATTGTTATCATGACTAATTGTGACTGTCACAATTGTAAAGGTAGAAATTTTATAACAAAAATGGGGGAGTGGTTAATCTTACAGTCCAGAAACAAAAGACCCTAGGACTATCAAGGGAGAAGGGCACAAGCGGAAAGTGGGAAATTACCCAGAAAAGCAGCAACACCAGAGATGAAGGCAGAGATGGGGACATGGAGAGAGGGAACAGCTGGTGACTCTAGATTCATGGAAAAAGAGGGGCTCAGAGCTAGCAGCCAGGAGGTAGACTTGCAGAATGTTCCCTTTAGTGGTGTAAATTATTATATATGCCTGAGTGTTTAAAAAAAAAAACAAAAAACTAAACTAAAATGAATAGAGACATACTGTTATCTGATCGTATATGGAGGGGATTATAATCATTGTAATGAAGCAAAGCATATGATTTGTTGAATGTAAAACTGATGATCTGCCCTGTAAACTTTCACTCAAGTCACAATAAAAACTTTAAAAGAAGAAGAAGAAGACATACGCAAAGGAAACACCAATGACCACAAATTCAACACCCAGCCCAGTGAGAAGATCCAAACAAAAGGGAGTCCCCAAGTCCTTGGGGAATGCTACACACTAGATGACCCCTCTTGAGACTGTTCACTACAGATGAACTTTTTAAAAGACTCAGAGAAATCCTGTGATAATGACACATGTTTAACTTTAACTCAGAGTTTCCCAAACACACGTACATATATATATATGGAGTGCGGTGACTCTATGGAATAAGTACGGAATTGCAAACCACAAGTTCGGCTGTTTTAGTCCACCATCAGCTACATAGAAGAAGGATGAGACTTTCTCCTTATGCGAAGATTTACAACCTCAGAAACCATAAACACTTAACAACAACAATATATATGTATTATTGTTGTTGTTGCTGATGTTAGGTGCCACCGAGTCGGTACC
>NW_006408622.1:10873024-10890781 GCF_000296735.1 Chrysochloris asiatica
TAGACACATATTAGCTTGGGTGACAGGGCAATCTGGTAGAGGGGAGGAGAACAATCTGTAGGAGTGCAATCGGAGCTGTAGGGTGGATGGGGTCATGTTATCCAACTAAGAATGAGCAGATGTGTTGTTCTGCTGTGAAAAAATTCCTCAGTGCAACTTTTCTGGCCTTTTTCTCACCAATGCAGTTCTCCATTTTGTTAAAACTTCTTCCTCATAAAATCTTCACGATCATCCTGTGTCCCTTGAGAAAATCTATCAAGATTACCCCTTGGGAATCCCATAAAACAGTTGTCATAGCTTCTGAACTAAAAACTCTCTGCCTTGAATTTAATGGGCCCAGCAAATTCCCTCGGAAGCCACTGTTTTGACTGGACCCAAATTTTCTAGCTCTTTGAGATCTTTTTAAGATAGAATCTCGACATTATGCTTGTATGTTTGTCAAATTGCTACGTTAGAATGAGATGTCAATGGGACATATAGATTGTGGGATTTGAATACCTTTTTATTCTATACTAAACTCTGGATTCAGATAACACAGTGGCTTTGTAGGATAAGCACTGGTCTGAAAACCACCAGGTGGGTGATTCGAGCCCACCAACCACTCCAAAGAAGAAAGAATGAGGCTCTCTGCTCCTGCAAAGATTTACAGCCTTGAAAACCCTATACAAGGGTTGTTATGAGGTGGAACCAACTTGATGACACTTTAACCAAAAAACAACAGCAAGACTAAGGCAAGAGTATTACTGAGGGAGCTTGTCTGCAGCTATTCACTGATCAGAGAAACACGTGTAACCACATTTTGTTTGGAGTAAACCTGTGCATGTATGAACTGGAATCCTAGTATCAATATTTTTTGACTTTACTTTGTATGTATACATATCTCCTTGTAACATGTCATCAGGAACTGCTCCAGATGATAATAGTGGGAGAACCTTTCAGAGAGGGCAAGAATAAGGGATTGAGTCTTACCTTTGTATCACCTACAATATGCTAATTATTTCCAGAAAGAATTTATGTACTACCATGTCATTCAACATCAATTTGAAAAACATATAAAATTATGTTATAGTCTAAAAATGTTTTTAAAGTATTTGAAATATCAAAAAGGTGGGGGGGGAAATGAGAGAAAAGGAGGAAATGAATGGGTTTGGAACATGGGGAGCTTCTAGGGTGTTGCCAAGTTCTATTGCTTCACCTGGAGTCCTGGTGTAGTGCTGTAGGATAAGCACTGGACCACAAGGTTGGTAGTTCAAATTCATCAGTCGCTCCTTGGAAACCCTGTACAGGGTTGCTATGGGTTGGAACGACTCAAGGGCACATAACAATAACAACAGCAGTCTGTCTTTGATCTGGGAGGTGGTTATAAAAGGGTTCAATTAAGAGTAATTTAAGATTTATATGTATGGTTTTTATACTGTTTATATTCATGAAATACTCTACAATTTCAAAAGATACATTCTTTAAGAAATTAAAGGAACACAGAATTCTTCACTGAAATAGTTAATAAAGGACTCTGAGTATCAAAGGACTCACTTCCCAAATCCCAGTCCCCACTCACCATCAGTCTTTTGAGTTGAGGTCTGAGGTATGGACTGGAATTCTGGGTGAGCTGTATCTGGAATCCGGAGCCAGGTATCAGGGAGAGAAGAGGAGAGAGGAAAAAATGGGAGGATGGCCCATGGATACAGATTTAGGGTGATTGTCATAGGAGCTTAGTGAAAGTTTGAGGTGATGGGGATGACTTAATGAATGGTACCAGTATCACCCCTGCTTCAGACACATGCCCATTCCCCCTACTCGGCACCCACCTTACTCTGGTGAGAGCCCCCAAAACTTCCTCTTGTGAGCCATCCTTCCTAGACTGTCAGTCTGCTTCATTTAATGGGACTGGCACTAGCTTGGAAGCTGAACATGTGCCTCTGGCCAGGCCAATCAGAACTTTCTGTACCTGTGACCACAATGATTGGCTTAGGAGTGGGCATGTGACCTGAGCCTATCCAATGTCATCCAATTCTGGGATATTTGTGAGAATGGGGAAGAAAAGATTATCTTTCCTCTGCAATTTTAATGGATAGAATAGAAACCCTGGACCTCTAGGGCTTACATTTGGAGAAATCTTCATGATTTATGAGATTAGCACAGAGAAAACAGAACCATGAGAAGGAACCAGATTCCTAATAGCACAATCTGAGCACCTAGATTCAGCCATACCTGAAGGTTTACCCCTGGACAAGCCTATAAATGCTCTGTTTGGCGAAGTCTTTTTGTAGTAATATCGTATGAAACCATTATTGTAAAAGCATAATCAAAGGTTTCCATACAAAAAGTAACATTCTCTTCTGCCTACCAGTTGTGGCAGGGAGGTAGACACTGGCTAGACAGTAGACACATATTAGCTTGGGTGACAGGGCAATCTATAAGAAGAGGAAAGGTGTCAGGTGAACAGTGAAGCTAGGGGAAGACTTAGGGAGGTATGTGTAGGCTAAATGGGATAGAGGTAAATAGTGATTTATACTCAACCTTAGAACAACTTTGTTCTGTGAGTAGATACATGGATCAAGACACAAGCTGAATGGGTAAACGAGGGGGAAAATGTTTATGTTTTTGACTGTCTTGTGAATATTGGTTTTCCCTGCCTACTATTGTAAAATAGACATTTCTGTGTGAAAGAAATGAATATTGGCAATTATGATGACAGAAAGCTTGTAAGTCCATCTTCAGCCTATAACAGATTGGATTTGCTAAAAGAGGAGTTAGACTTTGCCCAGGGAAATAGGCTTCTTGTTAAGCCTTTGCAGAGTGTAGGGTTTTAGGTGGAATCCTGAGCACCACCCAGAATCTTCTGAGTTGGGACAGTCCCACTTGAAAAGACATACAGACCAACCCAGAAATACTGGGGCAATAGAAGATTCTTGCTGAAAGAATAACCTGCATAAAACAAAAAACAGATTTTTGGCTTTTTGAATTTTAAGCAAGCTGTTTGCTTTGGAGGCAGCAAGTCAAGAAAAGTCAATCCATCTGGGAAAACCCCCTTCTAGGACTGAAACTTAAAGGGAAACCACAAGCAGTCTAGTATGTATAACCTAAGTCTGCTTGTGAGTAGAAGTGGGAGAAATGCAGCAGTGAAGACATGGGCTGAGTTTGACCATGTTTCATGACACAGTTAACCTTAAAATGAGAGAGAGGAAGAAAGGCTGTCTAATCTGGAGTTTAGGAAGATGTGTGAAGTCCTGAGCCCATAGGCATTGACCCAGCCCCTGGGGTCTAGGGCTGAGAGTGAAACAGCCAGCAGGGCTGAAGGTATGAGTGAATTCTCAAACTTGCAACTAGTACCCATTTGACCTACCTTTGATGGCTACGTGACCAGAACCCTACCAGATGAAGATAAAGATGTCTGATACTCTGAGCAAGAGCAAATTGCTACAATTTGGTGAAGTAGACTTTTGCTATGGATGCAGTTGCTCAAAATTCCAACCAGAATGGAAGGATTCTTCATATCAGGGGAACAACCCTGTTTCCTCAGTGTACTGGGTTGGTAGGGTCAAGAAATTTAAACACTGGCTATCAAAAATGGGGTGGAGGCTATAAAGGCATGAAGTGGCTGGCTTACAAGAGTTCATGAGTATGCTTAGTTTCAGAATGAGGGGGTAAGGTAGAATCTCCACTGAATAGTTTCCCTCTTTTCAAGATGGATCTGGTGAATGGGGATGTGGGATGATGGTGATGGGATTTTATGATTCAATTGTGAGTAACTGTTAGCAGGATTAATTGCGATCGTCAAAACTGTAATTGTAGAAGATGTGTAACTAAAAGGAGGGAGTCGTTAATCTTTCATTCAGGAACAGATGATCCCAGGACCATCAAGAAGGAAGAGCATGAGTGGAGTGTGAGATCCCTACTTAGAAAGGCAGTAACAGCAGAGATGGCATGGAGAGACAGAACAGCTGCAGGCTCTTGGCCCATGAACTCAGTAAGGCTGTGGGCAGGAGGGTGGCTAACAAAATGTGCCCTTTGGACATTTAAATGAATATATGTATTTTTGTTTTGTATGTATATATCAATATTTTTGCTTTGTTCATTTGTGGAATATAAAATATAAATGGGGAGCCCCAGGGAGGAAGTAGGATAACTGTTGTTACAGGGAGGGGATTGTGCTCATTGAGATGAAACAAAGTGTATAATTTGTTTAATGTAAAGCTGATGATCTTGTCTGTAAACCTTCACTCAATTCACAATAAAAAGTATAAATAAATATGTCCTATCATTATCTTCCAAAACCTGTCCCTTTTTCCTTACCCGGAACTTGGGTCAGGGTGTAACTGTCCGTAATGTTTGGTTTTAATCGAGGAATGGCTGTGGTCTCCTCCAACGTCTGTCCTATGGAATCAAGGGTGAGAAGTCATGAGGTGTAGTGTCTGAGGTTCCCTATCTCACCAACCATTCCCCCTTATTAGTCCTTAGAAGTAACTCAGGAGGTCCTGTCTGCAGGTAGAACCATTCAGTTTAGGTCAGATCAACCCTGACCCCAGCCTTAGTCTGAAACTTGACTGGAACCTGTTCATCGCAGCAACTCACAAATGCAGGGCAATGGTGGCTATGCTTGATGTGCACTGGTCAGGAACTGAACCTGTGTCTCCTGTATGGAAGGTAAAACTTTTACCACTGAGCCATCCCTACCCCTCACTGGGCTGAACCAAAACCAAAATCAATCCCAAAGCCACTGCCTGACTCATGTCGTTGTTAGTGTCGTCAAGTGGGTTCCAACTCATAACGCCCCTGTTTCTGAAGAGCAGCTGGTAAGTTTAAACTGCCTACCTTGCGGTTCAAACTGACCTTGTGGTCCAGAGCCTTATCCTGCCGCACCACACCAGGACTCTGACCTATAGCAGCCCCATATAGGGTTTCCAAGACTGTAAGAGGGTGGAATTAGATTCGACGAGGAAAGAGTGCCTCCCTCCCTCACACACTGTTTAGTGCGCCTGATGCTGGTGCTATTAAGTGCCTTTGAATTGGTTCGAACTCATAGCGACCCTGAATAGAGTTTCAGTGGCTGTGCATCTTTGTGGGAGCAGAAAGCCTCATCTTTCTCCTACAGAGCAGCTGATAGGCTTGAACAGCTGACCTTGTGGCTCACAGTCCAGTGCTTATCAAACAGAGCCATTGTGCTGCCTGTTTAGCATGTTGTTGCTATTGTTAAGTGCCTTTCGATTCCGACCCATAGCGACACTGTATAGGGTTTCCAAGGAGCAGCTGGTGAGCTTGAACCGCTAACTTTTCAGTTCAAATGGCTTTGCAGTCTGGTGCATTAACCCACAGCGCCACACCAGGACTCCATGTTTATCATGTAGTCAGTGCCAAATACAACTACTGCCCTACCCTGCTCCAGCCTCCAGCCTCTCCCTCTTGAACCATCCTGATCTCCCTAGCTCTGACCCTGTTCCTCATAGGCTGTTAGCTCTCATACAGTCAAAGGGAGGCTGTGAACTCCCCAAATCAGATCAGGGCTCTCCTGGTTTAGCTCTCACCTGACTCCACCTGACTCCAGGAAAAGCCAAGTCTTCAACATGGTCCCAACACATTGTCTCTCTCTCTGGTCCCTGGTCACCTCTCTGTCCTCTTCTCTTCCCATCTCAACCACCCCCTTATACACCCCAACCCAGTCAGTCACCAGGCCTGCCTGCTGTTCCTCAAACTCTACACCCCCAAATTGCTGCATGGTTCATTTTCTCATCTCCACCTGTTCGCCTATCACCTCCTCAGCAAGTCCTTACCTGACCACCATATTTAAACAACCCATATGACCCTTCTCCATAGATTTATTACTGTTCTAGCATCCTATACGGAATCCTGGTGGGGTGCTGTGGGATAAAGCACTGGGCCACAAGATCAGTTTGAACTGCAAGGTCAGTGATTCAAACTCACCAGCCGCTCCTAGGAAACCCTATCCAACAACCACAACAGCAAAGCATACTATATAATTTACTAATTCATTGTTTACTGTCAGTCCTCACTAAAACATAAGCTCTTATTTTGTTCACTATTTCCCGCAGTGCCTAGAACAGGGTTTGGCACATAGTAAATACTCAGCAAATATTTGATGAATGGCTGGAAATATACATGCAAACCATTTTAACAAAGAAAAATAGGAGCAGCTTCAGTACGTGTATAGTCTGGGCTCTGGGGACAGGCAGGGCTATTGTAATCCCAACTCTTCTACCCACTTTGTTGTTGTTGTTATGTGCTGTGGAGTCGGTTCCAACTCATGGCGACCCTGTACAGGGTTTCCGAGGCTGTATCTTTACGGGAGCAGAAAGCCTCATCTTTCTTGCGCGGAACAGCTGGTAGTTTCAAACTGTTGACCCTGAGGTTTGCAGCCCGATTCATAAGCACTATGCTACCAGAGCTCCTTTTCTATCCACTAGCACAGGCTGTTTTCCCTCACTAAGCCTCAGTGTCCTTATCCATGAACTAGGCATGCCAGTAAGTATAATAAAGTAGAATTGACATCAAAACAAGATGAGCACATATAGCCTCTGTGATCTACAAAGTGTTCCACAATGGTCACCTCAGTTACTATCTTTGGGAAACAGGCTGAGACTTCTTACTCTTTGCACCAACCTCATCTCATCCTAACTCAGGGACTCAAGAAGTTGCTTTACTGAGAGCCCAGGTTTGTTTCCTGGCTGCTTAGTAGAAAACTGATACCCATCTCTCCGCCAAACCAAACTCAGCAAGTTCTCTTGGAGGCGAAACGGAGGATGCTCAGCAGGACAGGGTCTGGCCAGACCCATTGGAAGCAGCCACCCCAGGTCTCCAGTGTTCAAGGAGATGTAACCCCACCCTCAACATACAGACCTCCAGTTCCTGCTGCCAGATCAGCAGGAGGGATGTGGAATGGGATAGAGAGACCACGCACACCAGCTGCCCAACCAGCTGCACACTTAAGGTGGGGTTGAGGGTTCTGGGATCAGGATGGAACAAAGTCTTACCTCTGGTGGGGAGAACCAGGCTAATGATGCTGAGAAGACACAGGCACCCAGAGGGGAACATCTATGGGGTAAGCCAGAGTTGGGGTCAGCCATGATGTCAGTGAGACAGGTCAAAAAACCACCACTCTGAGTGGAGGAAGTGGGGAGATGGGGGGCATGCTCATCCCCCCACCCCGACCCTGGTCAAGCACCTACCCCTGGCTTTAAGATTCCCATGCCAGTACCAACAGCCAACTAGAAGGAGGGCTGTGAGGTACAGGGGTCCAGGTTCCAGGTTACCACCCCTCAGGTCCCTAAAGAAAAGAAGGATCAGACTAAACCGACCGCCTCCAAAGCTCTGAAGCAGAGACGCACCTTTCTCAACTCCCAGATCCGGGCCCTGACCCTTCGCCCAGACAGTGCAGGGATCAGAAGAGGGGTCTGGAGCAGAAAGGGAGACATCAGGGGGCCTCTTCGTTCCCTCAGGGCCTGTCCCCAGAGCGGAGGAGTCAGCAGGGAGGGGAGAAGAGGAAGAGTGAGTAATATGCTCCTGATTTCAAAGGAAAAAGTGAGTTGGTGTCCAGGGCTGTTCGGCGGGAAACAATAGAACAGGATGCTGGGTAATCTGAGAGAGATGGAGGAGAAGTGGGGAGACTGAGGCATAAAAGGAAAAGCAACATCGAGCTGGGCAGCCCAAGGTAGTAACAGGAGAGTAGTCAAAGAAACGTGGAACGGAACAGGGGTTGAAGAGGCGCAGACGAGTTCAGCCTGGTAGCCGTCTGAGACACGGCAAGGCAGAGGGGCAGCGGATGGAGACGGAATGGAAGAGGGACTCACGACCGGGCTGGGGGTCCAGAGCCGGCAGAGCAAGGTCGAGGGGAGAGGACCGCAGCAGTTGCAGCGCCCAGGCGGAGGGTGTGGCCAGGGGAGTGAGGGCGGGCGGGGACCGAGACGGGCGTAGTCATTTCCTCTTGGGTTTCCTGGTTTCACAGCCCGGGGTGGGAGCAGGAGAGAGGCGTTGAAGACGATGGGGGGTGGAGGGTGGGGAGTGGCCTCCACCCCCCGGGTCTGGGTCTGGGGATGGAAAGCCGGGACAAGCAGATCCTGGATGGTTGGGCCCCACTGGGAAGAGGAGAATGGGAAAGGGAAGGGGGCAACCCTAGGGAAAAGAAGGAGGGACAAGGTGGGAAGATGTCCTGGGAGAGGGGGCTAGTCTAGGGTCGCAGGGGAAAGGGGGCGACTCTGAGGGTACTGAGAGGGGAGAGCTTCTGGGGATGGGCAGGAAGGCGACACCTTGCGACACTGAGGGAGGAGGCGGAGGAGGGAAGAGCAATTCTGAGGCCTCAGGGAAGGGTTATCCCTGGTTCCGTTTGCCCGTCCTATCCCCCACCCCCAATCCCCATCCTGTTATTTCTTTAAAGATGAAAACACACACGTAACAGAGGGAAACCCAAATGCACATTTATTAAGCTCAAGACAGAGATCCCGAGGGAGCTGGGGAACGAATCCTCGGGCAGGAGACAAGGAAGTGATGCGAAGTGTTACATAGGGATTCTGGAGAGCGATGGGTGGACTCCCGAATCCCCAGAGCTGGACGCCTGAGTCCCCGAATCTGGGATGCAGACAGGCTCTTTGAGGGGTCATCATTGCCAAGGCCTGGGGAAGGAAGGACAGCGGGGTGCAGCGGCTCCAGCCTTGAGGTGGGTGTGGCGGCTCATTCCGGGGAGCGCTCCCCGGCGCGAACCTGGGGTCCCCACCGCCTCTACCCGGTCCGTAGGCTTCCGCACTCCGGCAGAGCAGCAGCGGAGGTTCCTGGGGTTGCTCTTACACGCCGCCACCACCAGGGGCTGGAGCGAGAAAGAGACAGAACTAGCATCAGGGACTAGAGAGGGGTGGGAGAGGTCCTCCTCCCCAAGCCGATGGACCCTTCCGAGGAACTGTCACCCCTGGTCTGGCACCCTCGGGAACTGACCCGCCTCACCACACTCTAATGCTTGGTACATATGGGGACAACTGTTTGGCTTACATCTGACCCCACAGGAACACTGTCTGTAGGGAGGGACACTTCTCTGATGAAACTAGACCACAGACCAACCTAGACTTGTCTGGGGTCAATTTCCCGCCAGAAAGGAAATCTCCGAAACCCTACCTATCTCCTATGTTGTCTACCTCCCTCCTACACCCTCCATCTCCCCTACACTTCAATCCCTCTCCTACAACCCCACACACACCTCTCTCCTACACCCAGTATCCTGAAAATTTGGATACAAAAGGAACTCCCCCATTTCCTGCCCAAGGATTCAAAGAGGGCAAGTTGATATATTTTAAAACCGTATCCCAGTTTTCAGGGCCAAAAACATACCTCCCTGTCATTCACAAAACACACTCCCCTATCATCCACAACCTGCACCTTCTTCCTTGGGTTGGTTGACATCGTTAACATGGATGTTAATATTTTTAATCTGCTTAAATGAGTGTGAAACAAAACGTATGAAATTCCACATCAGATTCCCCAAAATATTGAGTACCTCAAGACCCATTTTTTTTTTAATTTATAAGAACTTTATAAGAAGCACAGAGATTCCCCAGCTCGGATTTATTTTTAAAGTCCCTCAGAAGGACACAATCCCATTAAAAACAGGTCAAGCTAGTTTTACATAATTAAAATGAGCTCCCTCAAGGAATTACAATCTTTCATCTACACATTTATCCCCACCAACATTCTCTATCTCCTGCCATTATCCTTGATACTTTCTATTTTGCATCCACCATTCTTCTCTGATAGGAGCTCTGATAGCGTAGTGGTTACGACTCGGGCTGCAAACCTCAAGGTCAGCAGTTCGAAACTACCAGCTGTTCCGTGGGAGAAAGATGAGGCTTTCTGCTCCCGTAAAGATTTACAGCCTAGGAAACCCTGTTCAGGGTTGAAACTGACTCAACGGCACTTAACAACAACAACAACATCCTTCTCCTATACCCTCCACTCCCTCCAACAAGCCACTCCTTCCTACACTTCTCATATCTACCTGCTCCCCGTATTCCTCCATCTCTCTTTCCTTCTTTCCCCTTCAACTTCCTCCTCACTCCCATAACCTTTATACATCTTACCCACTGGTAGTGCTGTGGGTTAAGAGTTGGGCTGCTAACCATAAGGTTGGCAGTTCAATCCCACCTACCAGGAGAAAGATGAGGCTATCTGTTCCCATAAAGATTTACAGTCTCTGAAACCCTAAGGTTGTTAATAACAACAACAAATACGGTTACTATGAATCAGAATTTACTGGATGGCCATGGGTTTGTTTGGTTTTTTTGGCTTATACACCTTAACCCTTACCTACATTTCTAGCCCGCTCTTATACCCTCCTGGTGTGGCACTGTGAGCTAATGCATCAGACTGCAAAGTCGTTTGAACTGTAAGGTCGGTGGTTCAAGCTCACCAGCTGCTCCTTGGAAACCCTATACAGGGTCGCTATGGGTCGGAATGGACTTGATGGCACTTAACAACAACAACAACTTATACCCTCACCACCACCCCCGACGTCCATTTCCCTCTTCACCCTTTATTCCATTCTACATCATTCCCCTTCTCTTACACTCCATCTCCATCCTCCATCCACATCCTCTTCCAATAAATACTCCCATCTCTGGTACCCTACACCTCCTATAAGCCCAACCCGCCTTTCACCTCTGCCTACATCTCCAGTGCTTTTACATTCTTCCTCCTTCTTGACTCTTTATCCCTTCCATCTCTCTCTCACACACTCCATCTTTATGTTCCCCACAGCCTCGTGTTCTCTATTTTCACACAACAGTTAAAATCTGTGTTCTATACTTCCATCTTTCTGGGACTTTTTTTTGACACAATTAGTCAGGATCTCATCTATGTGTCTGCCTTTCTCTTGTTCTTCCTTTCTCCTTTTCTTTTTCTTGGTCATTTGATATATATTAAAACTGTATCCCAGGTTTCAGGACCAAAAACATACCTCCCTGTCATTCACAAAACACACTTCCCTATCATCCACAACCTGCGCCTTCTTCATTGGGTTGGTTGACATCGTTAACATGGATGTTAATATTTTTAATCTTAAGAAAGATAGGAAACATTCTATCTTCCTGTCCTCTAGAATGCTCAACTCTTTTGGCATTCTGACAAGCAGAAGTTTGTTTCCCCAGTGGGGGACTTCTCCTCTGGGGAATTAGTTCATCCTTGCTTTTATAGGCTCGTGAAACTATTTCTGGAAAGCATACTGGGTTCTTTAGGACAAGTCACATTCTACTGACTCTCTGTGGCTGAGTATCTTGGATCTCCTGGGTTTCAGTCCCCTACTGAATGTTGCCATGAGTGTGATCCTGCTCTCAGGTACAGCAAATGCAACATTCATTCTAATGACCCCCATTTCTGCTCCCTCCTAGCCTCTTCTCACAGCCACACACACTTTCACACTAACCTGAGGAGGGAAGCTCTGACTTACAGGATTTGCAAGTTGGGCTGTGGAAGGAAAAGAAATGAGAGAGAGAAAAGCATGAGGCGGTTCAGCAGTTATGGGCTTTATGAGAAACACATGATAGGCCCAGGGGGACTTCTGATAGGGATCACCTAAGGGTGCACCCATCACCTCTCCCCACCCCACCCCCATTGTTGCCAGACCTCTCAGACCTGGAGTCCGCCTTCCTGCACTTCACTTTCTTGCCTGTTAGGAGAGAGAGAGAGACAGAACAAGGAGACCACATATAAGGAAGGATCTAGACAAAAGCCCACAGGGACAAAGTGGAGGGTGGCCTTGGAGGCAGTTCAGGGAGGGGGTCACACTTACTGATGATGACGATGATGCCAAGCAAGAACAATATGGTAGCCAGGGTCATGCCAATAGTCTGAATAGTGTCGTAGTCTGGGGGAGATAATGGATGGCATCAAAGCAGGGGTTGGTAGCTCAGCCCCACCTCACTCCTGACCTCAAGGTGCCCAGAGTTCAGGGGCACTGCAGGCCAGGCTGGAGGTTCCTCCATTATGTTCACTGAGAACATGGGTTTGAGCATTGTCTGCTTCCCGAAGATCTCTGTACATTTCCCTCCCGCCCTCTACCTCTGGTCCTTCTACTCTAACTAGCCATTTGCTTATTTATTTATTTGTGTATTATCTTCCCCTCGGCTGCCCCCACCCTGATCCTGGTCCTGTCCACCATTGTTGCCTATCAATCGGGACTATGGCACCAGACTTCGTTATGGTCTAGCTGTCCCATCTTGCCCCCATAGTACACATGCACCCCCTCAAGCAGCCACAAAGACCCTGTGAACATCTGAGTCAGATCAGTCCTCCTCAACTCACAGCTTTCTCCTGGTTCCCATCACACTCAAGGTAAAAGGACTGAAGTCCTCCCTATGGTCTGCAAGGCCGTTTATTATCTAGTTCCTATTTCTTGGGGGACCTCATCCCACTTCACATTTACTCTGACTCCCCTACTCCAGCCACAACGACTTTCTGGCTACTCCTAGAGCACATCAGGCATGGTCCTACCTCAGGGTCTTTGTACTTGCTGTTCCTTCTCCCTGAAAGGGCTCCCTCCCTCACCAACTTCTGGGTTTTATTTCAATATCAGGAAAGCCTTTCCTGGTTTTCATAGTCTCTTCTCACGTCTTCCTAATTTCATTCTATTTTCCTTCCTAATAGTGTTTTATATAATCTTCCACACGTGTTCACATTTGTTTACTTGAGTATCTCTCTCTCTCTCTCTCTCTCTCTCTCTCTCATTGAGTGTAAGGTCAAGGAAGGCAGGGATTATTGTCTGTCTTGCTCTCTGCCAGGTCCCCAGTGCCTGATAGATGCTTAGTAAACATCTGCTGGGATACTTGTGTAGGAAGCACCCCCTCTGTGACAGCAGTGGTCCAGGCCTTTGCCCTAAAATAGCTGAGTTTCATATGGCTATAAAGCACTCAAAACCCAAACCAAAAAAGCCCAGAGTCATGTAACCATGGCTGGCATGGGTGTGGCTCTTGCCAGGGGAACCAGGGAGGGCGTCTCTGAGAAGCGCAGCCAGCATTTGTCCTGAGGTCTGAAGAAGACAGAACCTTATTCTGCTGTGTGGGGAGCTAAGAGAAGAGTTCCTTGGCAGAGGGAACACCTGGAGGTGAGAAGGAACTTGGAATACTGGAGAAACAGTATGAATGAGCAAAGGAGGAGGACAGGGGTGTGTTAGGGTTTGTGTACAAGGTAATGGCATCATCCAGGTAATGGGGAGAGGCCTGGTGGTGCTGTGAGTTAAGTGTTGGGCTGCTAACTAAAAGGTCGACAATTTGAGCCCACAAAAGGATGAGGCAATCCACTTTGGGAAAGATTTCTAGCCTCGGAAATTCTAGGGAGTGTTGTGAATGAGTCAGAATCGACCCGGCAGTGCATTTGGTATCCAGGTAAATTCTCATTTAAAAAATCAACCCATTGCTGTCGTGTCGATTCTGACTCACGACAACCCATGTGTTACGAAGCAGAACTGCTCCATAGGATTTCCTTGGCTGTAATCTTGACAGAGTTCTGGTAGCGTAGTGGTTACGAATAGGGCTGCGAACCTTAAGGTCATCAGTTTGAAACTACCAGCCACTCCGTGGGAGAAAAATGAGGCTTTCTGCTCCCGTAAAGATTTACAGCCTCGAAAACCCTGTACAGGGTCTCTATGGGTCAGAACTGACTCCACGGCACTTAACAACAACAATCTTGACAGAAACAGATCACAATGCCTTTCATCTGTGACACCGCTGTGTGGGTTCAAACCACCAACCTTTGGGTCAGTTGTTGTTGTGAGTTGCTGTCCAGTCCATTTTGATACATGGCGACCCCATCTAAGTCAAATACAACCCATTTGTGCCACACAGGGACACAACCTTTGTTGTTGTTAAGTGCAGCCCAGTCGGTTCTGATTCATAGTGACCCTTTATAGGGTTTCCAAGGAATGGCTGGTAGATTTGAACCACCGACCTTGTGGTTAGCAGTCTAGTAGGGAAATTTGTTTACATAAGGATCCCTTGTTTACAGAAGGGTTCAGAGGGATGAAGTTGCTTGCTCCAAGGCCACACAGCCAGTGAGTGGATATGCCAGGATTCAAATCCCAGCAGCATGGCCTGAGTCAATGTTTTAAAGTCTTTCCCTCTTCTGCTTCTTTGCGGAGCACAGTGCATCAGCCCAGACAGAGACCTAAAGGGGGCCCAGAGGAGCGATGGAATTCCCCAGCCCCCATCTGGTCCTACCTTCCCTAAGCCCAGTCATTGTGAACTACATCCATGTGGTCACATTACCTGTGAGCCAACAAGCCAAAATCACACCAGCAGTGACCCATGGGGATCTATGGACACCTATCCATCTAGCCCCAGAGAGCATGCAGAGGACCCTCATCACAGAGACCAACACTCACCATAGTAGAATGGGTCAGGTTCCTGGGAAGCTGTGGGAAGGAAGGCAGAGAAAGAGGGAAGACATATTTCAACATTGGGCTTCCTACTGGTCCAATAATCAGACAAAGAGGCCCCTTGCTCTGGATGATACAGGGGGTAGGATTGGAGCGGGGGGCAAGGGGAGTTAAAAAAGTTCATGGAAAAATGAAGTTTTTTAAAAATGGGATTTTCCCATGAAATTTCTGAGGCCTCCTCATATAAATGCCATGAAGAGTCAGGGAAAGGCTGTCTTCTAAGCTCCACTTGGATCAGTATGTTCCCCAACTCTACAAGGCAGCCCCTGTAGAGGTCTGATGCAAGCTTTGGGCCTATTCCCTTAAAAACACATTCTGGCTTGCATATGATGCCAGGGACAATGCAAAGATCCCATTTCCCACTAATGGACTGCTGAATGGTGTCACTGAACTTTCCGGAACACTTCCTAAAACTTCTCAGTCATCTGAATGCTCCTAAGGGCAGGCACTGCAGCTATAGCTCTCTCTCACACTCGTCCCTGCAGCTGAATTCAGTACAAAGGAGTCCCACTGACTAATATCCTCGAATCAAACCGACAAAAGCTGGAAGCTGTGTACTGTGTAAACGTGTCAGAGACAGAAAACTCAAATATAGAAAGGTAGTAAGACTGCACCCCTTTAAAGATGGAAAACTTGGACGCCCAGAAAAGGAAAGCAGTCTTGTTGAGCTCTGGCTTTCCTGGATTTGCTACATATATTACTTACTTCTCAAACACTACTGATTTGTAGATTCAAAACTGATTTCATGATGTCTTTCTCAGGGTGCATAAAGATGTATGTAACTTTACTATATGAAACATGCCCATTCATTAGAAGACTCACTCCAGTTTTAGAAATGTTAACATTTCCATAAAATGCAAAGCCCATCCCAAATGCTCTCTGCCTTCTTGGATAGCTCTTAGTGTTGTCTAGAGCAGAATTCTACAAAGTATGGGGTATGGGCCACTAGGAGAGTCATTGGGTTGTTGTTGTTGTTATTAAGTGCTGTCGAGGCAGTTCCAACTCATAGCGACCCTGCATAAGGTTCCTAAGGAGCAGCTGGTGAGTTTGAACAGCCAACCTTGTGGTTCAAACCAAATTTGCAGTCCAATGCTTATCCTACAGAACCATACCCTCTTTCCCCTTCCAGGCTCAAGGAAGGATAGCACCACCCCAACACACACACACACTTTGAGCTTAGATGGGGGCATGTGATTAATTCTGGCCAATGGAATGTGAGTCATTTCCAGACTGGAGCATTCAAATGCCCATGTAAAACCTACTAAAGCTCTTTTGTCTCTGGCACGGTAACCAGAATGTTCAAGAAGACGATTGTTTTAGTTTTCATTGGCGAGTAGAAACCCTGTGGATCTATAGTATGAGTGAGAAACAGACTTTGGTTGAGATCTTTGGTACTAGTTGTTACTGCAGCATGGTTTAGCCTAAACAGATAACAGGTGGCAGCTAGGCAAGACCCTGAACAACAATGACTCACAGAATGTGTTCTGCCCTTTTCAACTCTTTGCCCAGCCTTCAGAGAGGTGGTCTTAAGTTAGTGCTGTGTCTTTAACACCTTCTAAACCAGTTCATCTCCTGCTGAGTCCAAGAGAAAACAGGTCTTAAGCTCAGAGCCTTCAGAGCTCCAAAAAGTTCATGGGAAAATTCCCTTCTCTTTTCATTCCATTTCCCATGAACTTTTTGAAGCCCTCTGGTATCTAGGTAGAATTTTGTGACATCACTTCATTTTCTTCATTTCTTTCATGTATCAAGCCAACATTTGATAGCACCGATTCCATGCCAGGATCTCCTATAGGAGCAATAGGAGATATATGTCTATGCAGACATGTTGTTGTTGTTGTTGTTATGTGCCGTGGAGTCAGTTCCGACTCATAGTGACCCTGTGCAGGGTTTCCAAGACCATAAATCTTTATGGGAACAGAAAGCCTCATCTTTTTCCCGTGGAACAGCTGGTAGTTTCGAACTGCTGACCTTGTGGTTCGCAGCCCGATTCGTAACCACTACGCTACCAGAGCTCCTTCTATGCAGACATAGACACAGTTAATCTATGTTGTGGGTACTGCTGGCATCACCATTTCACTAAGGAAGCAAGCCAAGGCCCAGAATGGTGATGTCATTGTTATTTGCTCAAGATTGCTTTTATGCTTGCCTTTAAATCAAGGCCAAAATAATAATAATAATAATGCTTTTTCATTTGTGTTAGTGACATTTAAAATAAAGCTAATGACATTTTTTAAAGTTAATCCTTTGATGGGAAAATATTAAATGAATAGCATTGCGGGGAATGTTTGGAAAGAGCAAAAGTCCTGAAGGAGATACTCAAAAGCATCAAGATGAGGAAATACTGCTTTAGAGTTCCTGCCTTCGCACCCACCGCCAGATGGTGAGTAACTTTGACTCATCTCTACATTAGTCCTGGCATTTAAGAAAGACTCTCAAAGACGTTTTCTGGAAGTCGTGAATAAATGAATGAGTGTAAGACCCTCCCAGACTGCAGAAGGCTGCAGAAGAGGTGGGACAGTTGCATTGTTTTGTTTTTGCCTCTTGCGTTGCCAAATGGGAACCCACTGAGGTCAGCACCTGTCTTTGACTCCTCCCTGAGTGCTTGCAGTCTCACGCGGAAAGGTTCCTCTGGTCCCTGCTGCCCCAACAATCTAGGTCCTAGGGCAAGGCTGGGCTAAGGGTGGAGCCAGGAGGTAGAAGGAAGACTCACTACTCTTGGCCAGTTGCCAAGGAGACACCAGGAAAGAAGTGGTTACCATGGCAACTGGGGCATCCTGTGAAGTGAAGAGAGGTGATGGGTCCAGACACCTGAGGTTGAGGTAGGGTCTGTGTGAAACTTGAAGGTTTGCTTTCTGACCCTGGAGCCAACCCCAAGCCTCTCTCCTCTCGTCTCCTCTCCTTCATTGGTACCCCTGCAGGGTTGGCTTCTGGCCAAGCTGAGGGATTTCTCTCAGGGATAGGGACCCAGACCCACCTATATGTTCACATGACCCTTTTCTACTTGTCCCCCTACCTTTCAATGCTCCCTCCTTCTTCTCCCTGCCAGGACAGAGAGGTTTCCAGTTCCCTTCCCCTTAACAATTCATTAATGAATTTCCTTCCTTAAGTGGCTTGCTAAGTACAACACACTCCTCTCCCCACCACCCACCGACCCATTTCCCAAGACCTGGTAAAAGTGAGGTGAGGGGCTGAGGTATCTGTTCTTCCAACTCTGCCCGTACATCGTACATTGATCCTGCTAACCACCTCTGTAAAAAGAATTCCTGGTCTCCTGCCAGGCCTGCTGGCTCAGCCCTGCCCCCTCTCCCCAGGGTGGCTTCCAGTCTCTGCAGCCA
>NW_006408622.1:10890881-10897460 GCF_000296735.1 Chrysochloris asiatica
CCACCTCCGCCCTGCTTCTAATTCTGCAGATACAGCTTAGTGCAGCAGCCCCTGCCTGCCAGGAAAGGGGGCATGGCAAGAGAGATCAGTGTGGGATTGGGGGTTCCCTTACTGCCAGGGGCGATTTAGCGCACCCGTGGCCCACTCCTGGCCCTGTCCTCAGTACTAGGAACCTTCCCCAGGTCTACCTGCCTCCCGTTAAAGCATTCTTTCCTTGTTCCTTTGCAGAAAGAGGTTGAGGAAAGGAGGCTGTTGGGGGTGATGGTGTTTAAGCGGGTACATAACTAGGTTAATGAGTGTGAAATGTAACAGAGAGCGGCTAGATGGGGGTGGGGAGGGGCATCTGTGTGCGCACACTCAACTGCACCTCCTCAACCAGGCGATACCCTGCATGCTGGCTGGGAAGGAGGTCCCCACTGTCCCATTCCCATCCAAGGGGGGGGGGGTCACTGCAGTGGTTCGGGCCCCACCCAATGCTGCTTCCTCCTCCTCCCCTTTTTCTATCTATTGCTTTCTACCTCCCTGTATGTCTGGTCTCTCTCTCTTTTTCTGTGAGTCTCGTTTTCTCTGCCAACCTCTTCATCCTTACCTCTGTCACTGCCCGCCCCCTCCCCACAAGTCTGGTTCTCTCTGTATATTTGTATGTGTATGCTGTGATGGTATATACACACATAAATACAGAGAGAACCAGAGACAGAGACTGGGGGAGGGGGCGGTAAGGAAAGGATGGAGATGTTGGCATAGAAAGAGAGAGAGACACACACACATACATACATATCTCTGCCTCTTCCTTCACCCTCTGAATCTCTTCAACTTTCATCTCCATCTCTCTTTCTCAATGAGTATCTCTTTGTATCTCTCTCTCAGCCTCGTTCCGTATTCCTTTCTGTATCTCAGTATCTCTTTCTGTCTCTCCATCTCTTTCTCTCTCCAGCTTCCTATCTTTCCTTCCTTCCCTCTGAACCCCTCAGAAATGTTGAGAAACGCCTACCATAGGATCCAGCGCGCAAAAGAGAAGTATGGCTCCCTCCCTCTCATCACCCCCATGGACCCCTGAAATCTGTTAGAACCCCTTTGGCCGCAGATACACCAATCGGACTCTCCCAATCCATCTCTTCTCTGTTACCGCCACTGCGCTGGACCAGCCACCCAGTTACCATAGCGACCAGTCTGAGTTCTCCTTCTCCTGGGGCTGTCACTTTCCAACCGCGGGTCCCATACAGGGAAGAGGGATCCAAGGTATCCTGGGAGGATGTATCCAAGAGACCCGAAGGGGTGCCAGGGCATATGCGACAGGGATCTCCACCCTCGAAGAAGCCGCTAGCATCCCCTCCCCAAGTCCCTCTCTTTGCAGTGCTGGAATGTCCCCACACCCTGTCTCCTCAGCTCTCAGAACCCATAGCCCCTCCACTGCGTATTCTCCCCAGGCGGAGCTCACCCTTTGTGGGGGCCTGGGTCGGGGTCACCATGCTGGGCTGGAGCAGGGGGCTAGATGTCTGTGCAGTGAAGGCGCAGTTGCTGTAGCTGGAAGCAGGATGGACTGAGGTGGGGGAGGGGGGGAGGGGAGCCCTGGTGTGGGGGGCGCCTGCAGCCAATGGGGGCCCCGGGAGCCCGCCCCCGCCTGGTCCACCCCCGCCCCCGCCCCCGCCTACTGCCGACGTCTCCGCCCCTTCCCCGAGGGTGGGGGCGCCCCCTACCGGGGCCACAGGGGCGCCCTGGCTTGGGCCAAGAGGGACTGACACGCCAACAAAGCGCTGTTAAGAGAGGATAGCATGCTTTATTGGAAGTCTGAGCGGCGGTGGGGAGTCTGTGGGGGCAGGACTGGGGAAGGGAGCCGTCCAGGTGGCGGTGGGTGCGCAAGTGGTCTATAAGAGGCTGCAGGTGCCCGGAGAATCCTATGTGGGTAAAAAGAGTGAGAGACGAAGATAGACACCCCCTTCAGCCCTCCTCTTCCTCCTTCCCCCCTCCTCTCGCTCTCCCTTCCATAGCCCAGCCCGAGATTCAGCACCTGTAGTTCCATCGCGCCAGGTGTTTCTACCGCCTGCGGCTAGACAGACCTGATGCGGGATACAGAGAGTTCGCATTTTAGGTGGGGCGCCCGCAACTTCTAAGGCCGAAGAACTCCCACCCTCCGGCTTCAGATCAAGTCTCTCCGCCCACAAGACCAAAAGAGGGGTCTTTGGACCCTCACTCCCAAAATTACAAGACCAAAAGAGGGGTCTTTGGACCCTCACTCCCAAAATCCACAGCCTTCCATGTCCCCACCCCCCACTCACGGCGGATGGAACTGCGGAAAGTTCCCAGCTCTTCATCCGGCTCCCCAGTCCTAGGAAGGAAGAGACAACGAGAATTCCGGAAGGAAAACTAGAGGGGCAGCCTATTCGGCCAATTCCACAAACTGCGGCTCAACCCCAAAAATCCAAACCCACAGTCATCCTGTCGATTTTGACTCATAGCAACACTCTGTAGTGTTTGTTTCCCAGGCTGTAACTCTTCAGGGAAGCAAAAAGCCTCACCGTTCTCCTGCAGAGCCGCAGGTGGGTTTGAACCAACCTCACTCAGGAATCCTGGTACCGAGGCTCCGAAATGGGCAAAGACAGGCTTAAGGTCTGCCAGAAGATCACGAGCACCCAGGAGCAGTCTGTGAATGTGACCCCCAGAAGAAGGCCAGGCAGGGTGCGCTCCAAGGTAACAACAGTGTCAGGAATGTCAGGAAGGAACTTGAGATTTGAAGGGAGGTGGTCAAAGGGACTGGAGGGCAGTGTTTCGTTCTGTGCCTAGGGTCGCTATGAATCTGAACCGACTGGACCGCACCTAACGACAACATCTAGTATACTCTGCATGCCCAATAAAGTAGGGTACGCGTTGGGCTGCTAATGAAAAGTTCAGCAGTTTGAATCTACCAGCAGAAAAGTGAGGCTTTGGGCTCTCGTAAATATTTACAGCCACGGCACACAACAGCATTTATAATAATATTTGTAATTGTTTTCACATGGAAAATATATCACATGGAGACGATATTAGTACCTTGCCTGAGCTTAAAATTTGTATTATAAAATGAATCCAAGACCTAGCAACAGGACTCTGAGCTAAACTGGGACACCCCGTGAAGTGATCTCATTTCACCACGTCCCTTTCCTTCCCAGCTCTTTGTGATTTTATATGTGTGGGCTTGTTGGAATCCACCAACACTGATCCCACTGGGCTGGGAGTTCTGCCAGCCATGAGGGGCGGTTTATTTACCACCGCCTCTCCAGAACCTGGTTTGGGGCTTGGCACGTAGTAGGGGCTTAATGCACACTTGCTAAAAGGTTTCTGGCTGCGGATGGGACGGATTTTCCGCCTCACCCCCAGCGCCCTTCAAAGGCTGTAGTGGTCAGGTGAGAGCCGCAGAAGGACCGCATACCTCTGCTGCTGGTTGAATTTGCATCGGCATCTTCGGCCTAGCGGGTGGAGGGAAAAGAAGGCTAAGATTTTCCCCCTAGGCGACCACCTAGAGGCGCTGGTGTTCCAGCGTCCTAACTAAGGGGGCGGAGCAACAGGGAATCCAGCCACAGGCAGGAAAAGGGGCGGAGCCGGGGCGGGGTAGAGGTGGAGTTTGAGATGGGACGGGACAGGGGCGGGGGCACTCACTGAGAATGATGAGGATGCCCAGGATGAAGAGTATCCCGGCGATAATGAGGCCTCCGATCCGCAAGGATTTGTAGTCTGAGGGTGAGGGCAGAGAGGGAAGGAGGAAGAGGAGCGAAGTAGAATGAGCACCAGGGAGGGATAGGGCAGGGAGGAGATGAATGAGCACTAGGACGAAGAAGAGCAGGAGGAGGGTAGGGGGATGATCGAAGGGAGAGAAAGTGTGTCTAAAGAGGAGAGAGGAAAGGGGGAGGGAAGGAAGGAAGACGTGAAGGAGAAGGGGTGGGGGACAGAGAGGGGAGGGGATCAGGCAGGGATGGGGAATAGGGAGAGGATGGGGTAGCAGGGAGGGGAGGGGGAACAGGGAGGCTCGGGAGAGCAGGGGGTAGGGGAAGAGGGGGAGGAAGGGGGGGCAGAGGGAGGCAAAGGAGAACCTAGAAGATGGGGGAACAGGAGGGGTAGGGGAACAGGAAGGAGATGTGGGGGGAACAGGGAGAGGATGATGGGAAACTGAGAGGGGAGTGGGGAGCAGGGAGGGGAAGAAGAGGAGGCAGCTGCAGCAGGGTCATGAGACATAGAGAGAGAGAGAGAGAGAGATGAGGGGGCTTCAAAAAGTTCATGGAAAAATTCCATTTTCTCTTAATTCCATTTTTCCACGAACTTTTTGAAGCTCCCTAGTAGGCAAAAGGAGAGAGGCCATCAGTGGGACAGAGAAGAATGACATAGAAAAACAAAGTCACACAGAAAACATGAGTGAAGCAGGCCCCCCTGGAGAGGTCAAAACTGAAAGAATCAGAAAGTCGGCTAGGAGAGGGAGAGAAAACATGTGATGTACTAAGAGAGAGGGAGGGCATGGGAGATATCCAGTGTGAAAGAGAGAGGGGAAATGTACAGGACAGGACCAGCAGACACAGTCCCTCTCCCCAAGACCCCCACAGATAGACCCCTCTCACCATAGGTGAATGGATCATGTTCTGGTGGAGCTTCTGAAAAGAGACAGAGAAATTGGCAGTTGGATACTTCCTGGGACCTCCTCAGAGCCTCACCTTTCTGGGCTGAAGGCTTAAGACCCTTGTACCCTAGATAGACTATCTACCTCTCCAGATCCTAGCTGCCCCCTCTGCACTGTCCTGGGCCGGGGTGGGGCATGTCACTGCCCCTTTCCAATCTCATTACAAACTGTCTATAATTTCATCCTCCAACCAAAAAGCCAGTCTCCAATTCTACCACGCCCCTCCCTCGCAGGCCTGACCTGGGTCATCCTTTCCCCTCCTCAAATGCCAGCCTGTGACTGGACCCTATGTGGGGACTCCTAACTTATTAGTGCCCCAATTAACTTGGTTTGGAGGTTTAAGTTGGGGTCTTCCGACTTGGTTGTTTTGTGGAGTTTCCCTCCTCTGGCTACCCTTGGGGCTGAGTTAGGTGATAAGGTGCCCCTCTCAGACTCACCTGCGTTGGCCATGGCAAGAAAACCCACACAGAAAGCCAAGATGTAACTGAGAGATGTCATTGTCCTAGAGAAACATCAAGGGTCAGCCAGTGTGTCCCCTCGACCTTCCCCACCGTCACCATCACTGCCACCACCACCACCACCATTCCAACCTAAGTCAGAGATCGTTCAAGTCCACAGACATCATCCAGCTTGGTCACCCCTAAAAACAAGGCACCCCCTGCTTCACGGGAATATGGCGTCACCAAAACAACCCACACAATGCTTGCTATTGGGAGAGGGTGGTCACATAGCGCGCAAACACTGAAAGGGCTGGCAGGCAGGAAACACAGAAAGCCTACACAGTGCTCTAGGCTTTGACCTTCCGACAGCAAACCCCAGATTCCTTAAACCTCCCCTAGCAGGGGTATCTCACCTCACACAGATGGACAGACAGACACACTGTGTGAGACAGCTGGCGTATGCTTAAGGGCCCACCTGCTTGCTGTGTCCATGAAATCCCAGCTCTCCTTGCCCTCGGCCGCCTGTCTTCTCTCTCGGCTTGACCCTGGGTATAAATATCTCCCACTTCATCCTGGAGGAATTCGCCTCACACAGGCCACCATGGTAACAACCTGCCTTCCCCCACCCGGGGGGTCATGAAACTCTGCTGGGGCGAGGCAGCCCCACAGGCTGCCCCCCATGGAAAAGGCCACCCTTCTCCTCTGCTGGCAGTGATGAGGAAAGAATACAACAACCCTTGACCTGCCTCTTTCACAATAGGACAACGCCAGCGGGTGGCATGAGGCCCAGGCCAGCGGGCCTAGGGGATAGAAGACACAGTGGAGCCCCCACCCATTCCCCATACTTCTGTTTGAATCACTCATCTGGGTCTCTGGTACCCCCCAAACAGTGACACAGCTGGAACAACAAACATGAGTGTCCAAAGCCCACATCTACCAGGGTGGACACCCACATTTCCACCCCTGAGGAAACCCCAACGTCCTAGCCACACTCTCTTTCCTCTTGGGTCTGGCCTGCCTGGGAAGCCAAGGGCTGGTCATTTCTGCTCCCAAAATAGGCAGCAAACCAGGCAAGGGGTGAGGCCTAGAGGGGAAGGACGGGGGTTGAGGGGGGGGCTCTCACCCCAATCAGGCTGTCCCCTGCTGAAAGAAGCCCCCAAACATCCGGCTGTGCCTGTGCCCAGGGCGGAGCACTTTGGATCCCCCTAGCCCAGAGCTGGATGCACCGCCCCCAAGGATCTCCCCTCCGAGCCCCACCCTGCCCTTGCCCTCCCCAACCAGCAGCTGTAACTGGAGCCGGGCCTGGAGGGGGGCCAGGGGGCGGCCCCCAGCCCAGACCGCCCTGGCCTGCTAGGTTAACTCTCTCTGCTCAGATGGAGAAACAGCAGGGCAGTGTGTTGGGAAAGCTGGAAAGAGGAGGGTACTGGCCAGGGGAACTGCAGAGATCAGGATTGCGTGTGTGTGTGTGTGTGTGTGTGTGTGTGTGTGTGTGTGTGT
>NW_006408622.1:10897560-10901844 GCF_000296735.1 Chrysochloris asiatica
GTCCAGCCAGGGTTTAAGGTCACCTCACGCTGTGGGATAACCACTGGAGTGGTAACCACAAAGTTGGGAGTTCAAATTCACTAGCTGCTTTTGAAAACCCTATACAGGGTTGCGATGCTTCAGAACTGACTCGATGACACACAAGAATGGTGGAAGTGTTAGGAGCTCACTGCTCCCTGACCTCAGTGCTCTATGGAGCCCTCAATACCACCACAGGACTGTTTACGTGCGCTGTCTGCTACTCCCTACAAGCCCCCTCCAGGATGTACACCATTACACAGAGAGAAAGAGAGAACCCCAAAGTCCCAGACACACAATGTATCAACACACCCCCCTTTGTGGCCACACACTTACAAAGGACCAGACATTGGCACACAATACACCACACAAAAATGAATGCACTCTGAGGTGCAGACATGCTCAAACAGGTAAAGACCAACAAATTTGGTTGCCCAGGCTGAAGGGGCTTCAAAAAGTTTGTAGGGGAAATGCCATTGTTATTGAATTCCAATTTTCCATGAACTTTGTGAAGCCCCTTATACACATACACACACATCCTATTTATTTACATGGGCCCATGCAGAAGGAGATGTTATTGTTAAGTGCCTGTCTAGTGGATTCCCACCCATAGGGACCCTGTATAGGATTTCCAAGGAGAAGCTGCTGCGCTTGAACCACTGACCTTGCAGTTTAAATGACTTTGCAGTCCAGTGCATTAACCCACAGTGCCACACCAGACTCCATGCAGAAGGAGCTACACAGGCACAAATACTGTCAAAAGGCATTGCCACGCAACCAGCCACATAACCACAAAAACAAAGACCACAAAATCATCCAGACACATTCTGGTTTTGTGAGCCTGGCTAGTCCATAAGACCTCTCTGAGCCTCCATTTCCCCTCCTATAAAATGGAGAAATCACATGTATAAACCCCTGCAGGGCTCAAAGGTCCCTGAACGTAACAAACATGCCCCTTTATTAACTGATGTTGGAGATCAGAAAATCATGTTTCAACAGAGTGGAGCTAATTTTCCCATAGTTCCCCTGATGGACAAGGTCAGAAGATGCTCCCTCCCCAAAAGAGTCAGACACAGGCCCAGACATGGTCCATGTTCTGGAGAACAGAAACTCAGGACAGGTAGAAACACACACACACAAACACAGGTGTGACCGCAGAGGGTCCAGGCAGCTGGAAAGATTTCTTTGTCCCTGACAGTCTGAAGGCTCTCCTCCCTGCCTCCAGTGGCCCTGCACCCCAGGTTTACCAGCAGTCCCTGGTTAATGATAACCCTGATGTTTATGCAGCACTGGGGAGGGGGTGTGGACACAGGAGCAGGGGAGCCAGCAGGGGGCACACGGGGCTAGTTCTCAGTCAGACCTCAGCTTCCTTTCATCAGACTGCTAACTGCCAGGGTTGGAATTCTGGTTCAGACTTAGCCACTGTCTAGCTGTGTAATGTTCTGCAAATGACTTAACCTCTCTGTGGCTCAGTTTCTGTTTCTGCAAAATGCCTTGGAGGAAGGTCAGGATGGTTGTTGTTGTTGTTATGTACCATGGAGTTGGTTCCAACTCATAGCAACCCTGTACAGGGTTTCCGAGGCTATAAATCTTTAAGGGAGCAGAAAGCCTCATCTTTCTCCCGCGGAGCAGCTGGTAGTTTTGAACTGCTGACCCTGAGGTTAGTAGCCCAATTTGTAACCACTACGCTACCAGATTTCCTTTCAGGATGGCTACCCATGTAAAATATTTAGAACAAAGCCTAGCACACAACTGAGTAGTTAAAAAAAGAAGAAAAGGAGGAGGAAGAGGAAGCTAGCTATCATCACTGTTGTCATCACCCTGAGACACACAGTTACATGGTAAAGAAGGAGGAAGAGGAGAAAAGAGGAGGTGGACGAAGAGAAGAAAGTGGAAGAGGAGATGGAGACCAAGATGAAGTTGAAGAAGAAGACATTGTTGTCAGCACCCTCATTCTCTTCATCCTGAATTGGAGAGAGTCCTGTTTTGTGAATTCTCATTTAGGTCTGCCCTTGTCATTGCTTTGTACCAAGCAATGCTTTGCTTCTGCCCTTTCAAAGATTCAATCACGAAGTTCATCATCCCCACTCACAGGTGAGGAAACTAAGAGCTGAAAAGCTTTGTTCAAACCATATCACTGCTCAAGGGCAGACCAAGAACCTTGAGCCAAAGCCCCTCCCCAAGCCTGCCAACTGTCGTGAAATACCCACCCTGTTCCCAACCTTAAACAGGGTGTGTTTTGTCTACCATTGTCTCAGTAAGTCTTCTCCACTCACAGGAAGCTGCTCCCACTTGACAAACAGAAAAATTGAGGACCAGGGAGGTTGAGTGACTTGCCTGAGGCCACACAGACCTGAAACCCAGATTGGTGTGACCCCTGAGCTGGTGCTGTTAAGACCCCTGTCCTCCCACAACTCTTCTGGGTATGTCCACTGACAGTAAGAGGGTGGTGGGTATTCCTAGGGCAAGAACAGGTTCCCCTGGTCCCAGGCCACAAGATGGTAGGTCTAGTGGTTAGGTAGATCTGACTGGCTTGGCAACATGGAACTATCATTGAACCTTCCTATGCCTCGGTCTTCCCATCCATAAAGTTGTTGTTGTTAGGTATCATCGAGACGGTACTGGCTCATAGTGACCCTATGTACAGCAGAACGAAACACTGCCCGGTCCTGGGCCAACCTCACAATTGTTGCCACACTTGAGCCCATTGATGCTGCCACTTTGCCAATCCATCTCGCTGGGGGGTTTCCTCTTTTTCTCTGACCTTCCAACTTACCAAACATGATATCCTTCTCCAGAGACTGGTCTCTCCTGACAATATGTCCTAAGTCTGAGAGACAAAGTTTGGCCATCCTGGCCTCCAAGGAGTATTCTGGCTACACTTCTTCCAACAAAGATCTGTTGGTTCTTTTGGCAGCCCATGGCACTTTCAATATTCTCCTCCAACACCATAACTCAAAGGCATCAATTCTTCTACGGTCTTCCTTATTCACTGTCCAGCTTTTGCATGCACATGAGGTTATTGAAAATACCATGGCTTGGGTCAGGTGCACCTTAGTCCTCAAGCTGACATCTTTGCTCTTCAACACTTCACAAAGGTCTTGTGTGGCAGATTTGCCTGCATATAGTGGGGATCAGTAATATTGTCTACCTCATGGGGTTGTTGTGAGGACTGAGTGAGTACATTTGAGAAAAGATTGGCATATAGTAATTGCTCAATAAATAGTATTATTTCAGGTGTCACTTATTTATTTTTCCTACCATTATAGGAGGAATCCTGGTGTGGCACTGTGGGTTAATATGCTGGACTGCAAAGTCAGTCTGAACCACAAGGTCAGCGATTCCACCAGCTGCTCCATGGAAACCCTATACAGGGTCATTATGGGTCGAAACCACCTCAACGGCACTTAACAACAACAACAACCACTATAGGATAAACACTGAACTACTAACTACAAGGTTGGCAGTTCAAACCAACAGCCGCTTCAGGGTAGAAAGATGAGGTTGTCTGCTTCAGTAAAGATTTACAGCTGCGGAAACCCTGGAATTGACTCAGGGACCGTGGGTTTGTTTAAATAAGCAGAATCTACAAAGTCGCTATGGGTCAGAACCAACTCGATGGCACTTAACAACATCCTCAGAAACCCTATACAGGGCCGCTATGGGTCAAAACCAACTCAACAGCACTTAACAACAACAACAACAACATCCAACTTGCTAAAGACAGAAAATAACCAAGAATACACACACACACACACACACACACACAGGTGAATTCTGAGCTCTAAAGAAAGAATGGGAGTCCTGGGAGGCACAGTAGGATAAGTGCTAGACTGAAAGGTTTGTTTAACTGCGTGCAAGATCAGTGATTCAAATCCACCAACCCATCTTCAGAAAGCCTATACAGGGTCCTTATGAGTCAGAACCGACTTGACGGCACTTCACAACAACAACAAAGAAAGGATGTAGAAATTCCATGAACGGCTCCAAGAGCCACCTATCTGGGATTGATTGACTCCTGTACTGATCCCCACCCAATCCCACCGTACCCCCACCTCACCACCACCCCGTTTGAATAACCTAGAACTCAAGCTACTTGACCTTTCTGGACTTTCGTCAGCAGTTCATTTATCCACCTACCACTGCTAGGGAGAAAGATGAGTCTTTCTGCTGTAGCGTAGTGGTTATGAATCGGGCTGCGAACCTTAAGGTCAGTGGTTCGAAACTACCAGCCGCTCCGCGGGAGAAAGATGAGGCTTTCTACTC
>NW_006408622.1:10901944-10905131 GCF_000296735.1 Chrysochloris asiatica
TCAGATTCTTGAGTACAGGGCTAAGACTGAACTAGAATATTCTCTGCTGCTAAGCTCTGGTAGCGTAGTGGTTATGAATCGGGCTGCAAACCTTAAGGTCAGTGGTTCGAAACTACCAGCCGCTCCGCGGGAGAAAGATGAGGCTTTCTACTCCCGTAAAGATTTACACCCTCGAAAACCCTGTACAGGGTCGCTATGGGTCGGAACCGACTCGACGGCACTTAACAACAACAACAAGGATTTATAGTCTCTGAAACCCTATACTGGGTTGCTATGAATCAGAACCGAGTCGATGGCAACCACCGCCACCACCACATATAAAATGTTGTTAAGTGCCATTGAGTCAGTTCCAACTCAAAGCAACCCTGTAGTGGGTTTTCGAGTAGCAGCTGGTGGGTTTGAACTTCCGACCTTGTGGTTAGCAATCCAGTGCTAATCCAACAACAGCGTCACATGTTGTTGTTGTTGAGTGCCGTCGAGTCGTAGCGACCTTGTATAGGGTTTCCAAGGAGCGACTGGTGAGCTTGAACCGCCCACGTTGCGGTTCAAACCGACTTTGCAGTCCAGCACATTAACCTGCAGAGCCACATAGGGAGGATACTCGTGCCAAGTTGAGAGGGCTGCCGTCAAGACAGAGTTAATATATGTAGAACTTTCAGGGCAGCATCTGCTGAAAAGGAAGTGGCATCATCATCATCACCATTTCCTTGGGCTTGCTCTCTACCCCCAGTGGGTGGTGACCACTCATGGAATTCATTTGGGGTTGGTGGAGAGAGGTCCGGAAGTTGGCGCAGGGAAGCTGCCCTGCCTAATGTAGCCGCCAGAGGGAGCAGCTGGACCTGAGCTGGGCCCCTCCCTAGCTGAAATGACAAGGCCCTCCACACCCTCCTAGAGCAGGGGAATATGGGAGGGGGCGGCTGGGAGCAACCCCCCGGGCAGTCCCGGTCCCCAGTGGCCTCTCCTCCCCCCACGCCTGCTGAACCATCCGGTCCCCACCCTAATGACAATCTTCTTCACACTCCCCCAATAGGGTGGAATGGGGAATCTGGCTGGGAATTGCCCTGAGACAGCCCCAGGCCTTGGTGGTCCCTCCCATGGGGCTATCCAGTCCCTTCCCCCCTTCCCCAGCGAGGCTCTTCCTGGGTCCTCTGACCCCCTCCTCCTTCCTGCCCTCCCCTGCCAGTACTCATTGAGTCCCTTTCCCAAACCTTCAGGGACAAGGCACAAAGGGTGTGGGAGCCAGCACAGAACAAGACAGAAAGGGAGAGAAAGAGAAATATACAAAAAGCTAAACATCAAAGAGATACAGGGAGAAAGACCGTCTGAAGGAGAGACACAGAGGAGAGAAGCCAGCGATACACCAGCCAGCCAGCCAGCCGGGAAATGGATGCCTGATACAGGAGATGTAGTTGTGGGAATTTTGACCGAGCTGGGTGGGCAGAGAGAAGCCGGAGTCTCAGACAGGAGTAAGGGGGCATGGGAGGGGTAGACGTTCTGCTGCTGCTGCTGGCTGGGGCAGGGCTAGGGGTGGCCTGGAGACCCCTGAAGGGAAAATGCTCTCTTCGCTGTTCCTGTTCCAAAGACAGCGCTCTGTGTGAGGGCACCCCGGACCTTCCTGAGAGCTTCCCCCCGACCCTGCTATCACTGTGAGTGCCCGGTCCTCTGTGGGCCCAAAGGTGGGCTGGGGGCAAGGTACAGGGGTTACCAAGGAAATATGGGTCTGTCAGAGTCTAAGAGGTTGCAGGGTGAGTGTGGGCAGCAAAGGGTGCTGCCTAAAGTTCAAAGAGAGCAGAAGACAAATTGGGGTTCCCAAAGAGCAGGGGAAGCATTTGGGATCCAGGAAGAAGGGATGGCCAAAGGTCTGAGTGCTGTCCCAATCCTGCCAATGCCTGAGTCTCTTGAGATGAAGTGGAGATACCCAGAGTCATGGTCAGAGTGGCATGTCAGGGTCACCCAGACAGGAGAGGGCTCTGGGCTGAGATGACCTGCTCACCCACCACTGCCCATGCCCCCTAGTTCTCTTGTTAGGACCGGAGTCACCAAGCTGAAGGCCGGTAGCTTCCTAAAGATACCATCATTACATCTGCTGTGAGTGGTGCCAAGCTCCGGGAAGTGGTTTCATGAAAGTGTACGAAGGGAGTGTGTCCCTACCTGGGGTGGGGTGTGTGCATGCATGTGTGTGTGCGCACACGAGTTTGTTTGAAAGCAGCTGTGTGCGCACACATGCTCGTACCCACATGCATGTGTGTGTGTGTGCCCATGCCCGTGTGAATCAAGGGTGGGAGCCAGAGCTAAATGCCAGTAGGGGCAGCAACTCAGGAAAATTCCTTGCTTGCTCTCTTGCCAGTCTGTTCACATCCAACTCATTCTCTGTGATTGAAGACGATGCCTTTGCAGGCCTGACCCATCTACAGTACCTGTGAGTGAGGCCAAGGGATGGGCCACGTGGTAAACGGGAAGAGGGGAGGACCCTACACTCTCAGAGTAACAGAGGACAGGGCAATAGCTCTGGGAAAGATTGTGTGAAGGACTCCTTCTGGAGGGGCGAGAAGCCTGGTTAGCTATGTCATTTCAACCTGCTCACATCACCTTTCTATGCTTCAAGATCCCAAAGTTTGGATAACCAGAGACCATGTCTGGTTCTATCTGACATGAGGAAACCCAGTGAGAGTGCAAAGAAGCTAGAGACAGGAAATCAGGAAGAAGTAACTGTGAGTTAGAGAATGCTGGTGGTAGTACAAGCCATGGGTGGTGGTGATGCCAATTATAGAATCCATGTTAATGATGCTGACATTGGTGTTGGTGATGATGATAGTGGTGGTCCTAATGCCGCTGCTGCGGGGGCCATGACAACATTATTGATAATGGTTGAGTGGGGATAGTGCTGATAAACATGACGGAACCTGTGGTGATGGTCCTGTTGGTGATGCTGCTGATAAAGATGGTGGGGTAACTATCAGTAATAATTACTAGTGTTGTGGGGATTGGTAATTATGATATTGGTAGGATGTTGGAGATGGCTGTGGGTAGAATGTTGGTGTTGTGATAATAACAATGCTATTGGTACTGGTTTAGCGTAGTGGTTACGAATCGAGCTGCGAACCTTAAGGTCAGCGGTTCGAAACTACCAGCTGCTCCGCGGGAGAAAGATGAGGCTTTCTACTCCCGTAAAGATTTACACCCTTGG
>NW_006408622.1:10905231-10907390 GCF_000296735.1 Chrysochloris asiatica
CTACTCCCGTAAAGATTTACACCCTTGGAAACCCTGTACAGGGTCGCTATGGGTCGGAACCGACTCGACAGCACTTAACAACAACAACAACAACATTGGTACTGGGTTTGGTGATGATGGTGGAGGTGTTGGAAGTAGCCATGGTTGTGAGTGAAGGTGTGAATGTTGAAGGTGATGGTGGTGGTGCTGGTGATTGTCATAAAAGTGGCAGAACTGGTGATGATGGTGACAGTTGGTGTTGATCATGAAGGTTGTGATGTTGGTAGTGATTATTGGTGTTGTTGGTGAGGAGTTCGGTAGTGGTATAGGTGTTGGTAATGACAGTGGATGATGGTGTTGGTCTTGGTGACCACACTTGCAGTGCTAGGGGTGGTCTAGTACGTATGGTGTTACTACTGGGACTGGAGACATGAGTATTGTGATGCCATGGCTGGGAAAGGGATTCTTCTGGTGTTAGTGCTTGTGTTGATGGTAGTGATGGTGGTACCTGCGTTCACAGTAAAGCTGACAATGACCATCGGGCTCGGTTCTTGGTTCCCGGAGATTGTAAACTGGGAACTTGGTGAGGAGAGCTTTCTGGGGGAGATCTTCCCTGGGGTTGTTCAAGGTGTTGGGGAAGAATTATGCACCTTCCAGTGGTCTATGGCATCTATGGGATGAGTTTCCCCAAGCCATGTGAGGTCATAGCAGGAAACCACATGTCTCCCCCTCATGCCATCTTCCCTCCACAGCTTCATTGAGGACAACGAGATTGGTTCCATCTCTAAGAATGCTTTCAGAGGACTTCGCTCGCTCACACACCTGTGCGTGCCTCAAAGACCTCATCCCTCCAACCCCTCATCCCTCCCTGGGGCAGGCACCCAACCCATCACCCAGGGACACAGGGCATTCTGCTATCTGCTGAAAGTTTCTGCTCCTTCTCTCCCTCCATCAGGAGCCTGGCCAATAACCATCTAGAGACCCTCCCCAGATTCCTGTTCCGAGGTCTGGAGACCCTGACTCATGTGTGAGGATCAATGGGACGTAGAGGGTGAGGGGAGGCAGGGAGGAGCTTGGCACGGCGAGGGGCACCTGTGGTCACTCTTGTCAGTACATTTGGGGGCGCTCCAGCCATGGTTCCTGCGTATTTCCCACATCTCCCTGGGACCCTTGCCTGGGGAGGTGGTGGGGAGCGTGACCTCCAGGAAATGGAAGCCGGGTCGCAGCCCCTCCCCGGCTTCTTGCCCCAGGGACCTCCGTGGGAACCCGTTCCAGTGTGACTGTCGTACCCTCTGGCTGCTGCAGTGGATGGCCACCGTGAACGCCAGCGTGGGGACCGGGGCCTGCGCAGGCCCCGCCACCCTGACCCACCTGCAGCTCCGCCACCTCGACCCCAAGACGTTCAAGTGCAGAGCCATAGGTGGGGGCTTTCCCAGCAGGGTGGGTGGGGGTGATGGGGGTCCCTAGAAGAAGGGGATAGATCAGAGGGAATGGCTTCCAGGGCCAAGGAGCCGACCTCACTCCCTGCCCTGCCATTCCCTGCTTAGGAGACCTTGAGCGAGCAGTACCACCTCCCTGAGCCTCAGTTTCCTTATCTGTAAAGTGGGGTAATTAAGAGTGATCTAGGGTTGCTGGCTGCAGAGCCCAGTTTATGAGGCCTTTACAAATGTTCACGCTTTGTTGTGGTCACTATGCAATAACCACCTTTAAAATGCTCCCTAGGTGCCAAGAATTGTGCTCAGAATGGCATGTACATCATCATCTCATTGATATTTATTTTCATTTAGCTCTCCCGTAAACATAGATTGATGCCTTGATGGGCATTGGGCAGAGTTCCTGGGTGATGTAAATGGTTAAACTCTGTCTCTAGCTGAAAGGTTGGCATTTCGAATGGCCCAGGAGGAATCTCAGAAGGCAGGTCTGATGATCTGCTCCCTGAAAACCCTGAGGAGCAGTTTTACCCTGCACACAAGGGGTGGGGTCTCCTCCGTGCGTCGTCATGGAGTCGAAAACAGCAACAATGAATAGCATGAGCCCAGGGCATGCTGGGACGCCAGCGATGATGAAGGCAGGCCTCAGTCTCCTCCTCACTGAGCCTTGACGGAGGGGGACATGAGCCCAGGGCATGCTGGGACGCCAGCGATGATGAAGACAGGCCTCAGTCTCCTCCTCACTGAGCC
>NW_006408622.1:10907490-10939048 GCF_000296735.1 Chrysochloris asiatica
AGCCCTCACTGAGCCTTGACGGAGGGGGACATGAGCCCAGGGCATGCTGGGACGCCAGCGATGATGAAGACAGGCCTCAGTCTCCTCACTGAGCCCTCACTGAGCCTTGACGGAGGGGGACATGAGCCCAGAATGATGAGGGCTGGGATGGGGGAGGCATGGGGGACGCCTAGGGAACTGTGGGGGCTCAGCTGGAGAGCCAGCAAGGATTTCCTGAAGGAGGAGACATTTGAGTTCAAACTTGAGGGCTCTAGTAAATGGATGTTACTAATAATATTGGTGGAGTCCTGGCGTGGTGTTGGGGGTTCATGCGCTGGACTGCAAAGTCAGTGTGAACCGTAAGATCAGCAGTTCAAGCTCACCAGTCGCTCCTCAGAAACCCTATACAGGGTCGCTATGGGTCACAACCGACTCAATGGCACTTAATAACAACTGTTACTACTAATCTTGAAGTCCTGGTGTAACCCTGTGGGATCAGCACTGGACAGTTAACCACAAGGTCGGCGATTCAAACCCACCAACGGCTCTTGGAAACACTACTCATGGTCGCGATGAGTCAAAACCAACTCAACTGCACTTAACAACAACAACAACAACAAGGATAAGCATTATCCTAGTTGCTGTAGGATAAGCACTGGATTGCTAACCAGGAGGTAGGCAGTTCAAACCCACCAGCCACTCAGTGGAAGAAAGATAAGGCTTTGTGTTTCTGTAAAGATTTACAGGCTTGGAAACCCTATACAGGGTTGCTATGAGCCAGAATAGACTTGATGACAGTGAGTTTATCAGTAATATTATTACCTTAATATAAGGTTGGCAGTTCAAGCCCACCAGCCACTCCTTGGAAACCCTATACAGGGTCACTATGAGTTGGAACTAACTCAGTGATACTTAACAACAACAACAAGCAAGGGGACCCTGGTGGCACAGTGGGTTATGAGTTGGGCTGCCAACCACAAGGTCAGTTTGAATCTACCAGCTGTTCCGTGAGAGAAAGATGAGATTTTCTGCCCTTGTAAAGATTTACTGCCTTGGAAATCCTGTACAGGGTTGCAATGTATAAGACATTAATTTTGGAGTCCTGGTGTGGCGTTGCAGGATAAGCACTGAACTGCTAACCACAAGGTCAGTGGTTCAAACTCACCAGCCACTCCTTTGAAACCCTCTGCAGGGTCTCAGCACTTAACAACAGCAACATAACTCATAGAACAAGAGGATTTCACTTAGGGGCGACTCAATATTCATTTATTCAACAAATATTCACTGAAGTCCACTCTGTGCCCAGCCCTGTGTAAGGTAACTGAGGACACTGTGGTAGCCTGGGCCCTGGCCTCATGGGACTTGTAGTCCTGGGAATGAGGAGAGAAAGGCATTAAGTAAGACATTACATTAATAAATTGATGCCACCAAATGTGATACACAGAATAATGAAGGAGGTTAACAGAGGAGGGTGTTTCTTACTTACACGGTGGATCAGAGAAAGTTTCTCTGAAGAGGTGGCATTAGATCTTGACTTGCTAAATGAAGAACAGAGGGAATGGCACTCCAGAGAGAGGGAACAACATGTGCAAAGGCCCTGAGGTAGCAGGGCTTTTCCTGTTTGAAGAACAGGCAAAGGTAAGTGTGGCTTGATGAAGAACACAGATGAGGTTGGAGGCTGACAGGCCGTAAAAGCCACAGGGAGGAGAGTGGACTTTAGTTTAAGGACTGTGGAAAGTTAAGGAGGGTTTTGAGCAGGGTCAGATGACATGATTTGATGGGCCTTTTTAATAGACCGCCTTTTGGGTGAAGCTCACTGCTTCAAACCTGATGCCTAGAACAAGGCCTGGTAGGTAGAGTGGTATATTGTGAGCCTAGAGTCAGCAGCCCGCACCCACCACTAAAGCTCAGCAACCTTGGTGTATGTTACTTTTAAGGTTAAGCGGCTCTTACAGTGAGGCTCAAAAGACTGTGAAGTAAACAAGACAGAGGGTCTCAGGTGAGCATTCAGGTGGGAGGGACAGCCTGCTGGGCACTGTCCTGGTTTTTGTGGAAGAAATTGGGTTGCCAGCTCATGGGAAGAAGAGGAAAGAAAGAAAGAAAGTCCAGAGCAAACCATGCTATATTGAGCAAGCAAGATGAGCTTTATACCCATCACTTCCCACTCGCGTTTCACTGAGAACCCAGTCTCAACCTCCTCATTTCCAACTTCCGGGGGATAACTGGGAGACGCTGCCTCTAGCGGGACAGCCTTGTCCCCAGCCCAAATCTCTTTTGCAGAAGATGGGAAGGATGGATTTTGGTAGACCGTGGGCTGGCTGCCTCTGCTACTTAAGCTTATCTGTAATGTGGACACGCTAACAGAATGTACCCCACAGGGATGCTGTGATGGTAAATGAACTCATATGTGGGCTGTTTATAAACTATTAGTTTGGTGATGCCATGTGGTTTAGAAAAATAATGACCGTGCGCTGTGAGTTCGTACATCTGTAGTTAAGATTCTGTTTCATGTCCTTGTGAGGTGAGCACCATGACACAGTGCCCCCATTTCAGAGATGTGTAAACTGAGGCTCAGTGATGAGGGTTCACACACACACACACACACACACACACACACACACACACACCGGCCCAGCCTGCCTGACTCTCTCCTGCCACCCCCAGAGCTGTCCTGGTTCCAGACTGTCGGGGAGTCTGCGCTGGGGGTGGAGACCTTCTTCTACCAGAGGGAACCCCACATCGTCCTAGCCCAGCCTTTTGCGGGTCGCTGCCTGGTCCTTACTTGGGACTACAGTCTACAGCGCTTCCAACCCAAGGAGGAGCTGTCTGGTGAGACCCCTTCTGCCTTTCTCTCCTCTCGCCTGCTCTCCTGGCACCCAGACCCTACTGGGCCAGCCTGACCTGCCTTCCTGCCTTCCCTACCCCCCAGCGCCCTCGGTGGTGTCCTGCAAGCCGCTGGTGTTGGGTCTGCGCCTCTTTGTGCTGGCCGCCCGCCTGTGGGGAGGTTCGCAACTGTGGGTCCAGCCCAGCCCCGGCCTGCGCCTGGCCCTGACACAGGCACTGGCCCCGCGGCAGCTGTTGCGACCCAATGATGCTGAACTGCTCTGGCTGGATGGGCAGCCCTGCTTCGTGGTGGCCGATGCCTCCAAGGCGGGCACCACCACGCTGCTGTGCCGTGAGGGGTCCGGCTTTTACCCGCGTCAGAGCCTGCACGCCTGGCATCGGGACACAGACGCCGAGGCCCTGGAGCTGGATGGACGGCCCCACCTGCTGCTGGCCTCCATGTCACAAAGGCCTGTGCTTTTCCATTGGGTGGGCGGCCGCTTTGAGAGGCGCACGGATATCCCTGAGGCCGAGGACGTCTATGCTACACGCCACTTCCAGGCTGGCGGGGATGTGTTCCTGTGCCTGACGCGTTACATTGGGGACTCCATGGTGAGGCTTGTCCTAGCAGGGCCGCACAGGCAGAGGGGTGCACACGCCGCCATGTAGGAGGTGTAGCACTGACCACCCTCCAGAGCTGCTTTCTCACACTGAGCCCACCTTACACGCTGGCCTCTGTCTGGCCCTACCTCACATGCTGAACTTTCAACTCTGACTCTAAGACTGGGACAGCTCACTAAGTATCTCCCCATCAGATTCTACTCCCCAAACTTTGACTCTGAAATTAACAACCACTCACATCCCTACCCTGAGATGCAAAGCCCTTGGAGACTGAGGCTGGTGTGAAGCTATTCCCACCCTGCCTCTAAGTAACACTGGTGGGTTACCAGTTGGGCTGCTAACCACAAGGTCAGCAATTTCTAATCCAATAGCCTCTCCGTGGGAGTCCTGGTGAGGCGCTGTGGGATAAAGCACTAGACCACAAGGTCGGTTTGAACCACAAGGTCAGTGGTTCAAACTCACCAGCCGCCCCTTGGAAACCCTATACAGGGTCACTGTGAGTCAGAACCGACTCCACAGCACTTAACACCAGCCTCTCCGTGGGAGAAACATGGGACTTACTGCTCCTGTAAAGGTTTACAGCCTTGGACACCCTACACACTGCCAGAACCAATTCAATGGCCACACTACCACCACCACCACCCTGCCTCCATCACGTCCCATCACTCCATGTCCTCTGTCCTATATTCCCTTCTCTCTGTTTCTTAAACACTCCAGTCCTTAGGGTCCCAGTAAGGATTTGTGTTTTTACCAAAAGCCAGGGGAGAGATCTGAGCTGACTCAGGTGCTCACCTCACAGGGAGGGTTTCTTTATGGAGAACAGACTGTGGGGGTGGGGCAGGGAGACCAGGGAGACAGCAGGCTGCTTCAACGGCCCAGGTCTGAGAGAGCTGGTGCTAAGCCAGGGGGCAAACAATGGAAGTAGGAGAAAGGTAAGTGGGCTTCAAAAAGTCTATGGGGAAATTCCATTACCTTTCCATTTCATTTCTCCATAAGCTTTTTGAAGCCCCCTTGTATAGCTATTGTCGGTAAACTGATAGGATTTGCTCACTGATTCTATGTGAGGTTTTGGGGGGGTGGGGGGAAAACAAGGCCCTCAAGAGCAACCCCAACATTTGTGGCCTAAGCAACATATTTCCAAAGATAAGAAAGTTGCAAGAATCTGGGGACCCACAAGCCTTCTATTTCCAAGCGGTTCCCAGTCTTGCAGACCCTGGAGGGCTACGGGCAGCCTGGCTCTTCTGAGACCCCCCAGTCCTAACTAGTGATTGCCCCCACAGGTCATGCGCTGGGACGGCTCCATATTTCGCCTGCTTCAACAGCTACCTTCACGTGGCGCCCATGTCTTCCAACCTCTGCGGATCGCCAGGGACCAGCTGGCTATTTTGGGCAGCGACTTTGCCTTCACTCACGTCTTCCTTCTCGAGCCCGACAAAAGGCTTCTGGAGCCACTGCAGGAGCTGGGACCCCCAGCCTTGGTGGCCCCCCGAGCCTTTGCCCACGTCGCAATGGTTGGCAAACACTTTCTCTTCGCTGCCTGCTTCAAGGGCCCCACGCAGATCTACCAGATTCGTGAGTTAGACCTCAGTGCCTAATACCACAGCTGGGGGACTGGGGTACGCGTCCTAGACCTCTGGATGTCCCCTTTACTGGTCCCCTGTCCTAACTTGGGGTGATGGCAGGTTCTGTGAGACGCTGACCACACGCCAAGTTCACCAGTCACAGGTGAACTTCTTGGAGGATCTAGGTCCACTGAAGGAAATGGAAGGCCCAGCCTCTGGGACCTTCAAAGCTGTCCTTCCAGTCTGTGCTGGGCTCAGCTGCTTCCACCAAGGTGACTTGGAGGCTGAGGCTGGGCCACTGAACGAAGTGGGAGTAAGTGCTGAGATCCACGAGCCCTACAAATTCCTCTAATCTGACTGCACCATCCCCAACTCTAAATTGAAGAAGAGACAACATTCCCATTCCCTCTAAACTCAATCTGGCCAATAGTTTTTAGCACCTTTCTCCATGAAGTCATCAGTAACTGGGCAGTTTTCCCTGCCCGGCTTCAGAACTCCCTCTGCAGCCTGTGCGTGCTTGCCCACTTGTGCCTTCTCTCTTGTGCATGCTCTGAGGGAGAGGGGAAAGGCAGGAAAGGACGCAGTATTGTGGGGAGTTTGGGTTACCTCCCCAAGTGGAGCCAAGGATGAAGACAGAAAGTGTATGAGCTTAATAAACATGACGTACACCCACCTCACTGTCTTATTGGCTGCTGTAGGATAACCTCTGGACTGCTAAACACCAGGTCAGCAGTTTAAACTCACCAGCCACTCAAAAGGAGAAAGATGAGGTTTGCTGCTCCCACAAAGATTTACAGCCTCAGAAACCCCATACAGAGTCGCTATGAGTTGAAGTTGAGTCGATGGCAATGGGTTTGGTTTTTTTTTTTTTCTTTTCTTTTCTTTTCTTTTATTGAGAGTTAGGGGGGTCTCAGAGGAGTCTGAGGCTCGTTGGAAGATATCACGCTTTGTGGTCATTAGATGTTCTTGGGGGTTATGGTGGGAGTTATTTAAAGGCCTCACAGGAACATTTGGAAAGGTCTTTTATAAAAAGTGGGGTCTCAGAGTTGAGAGTGAGGACATAGAGTCTTATTTAACATTTGGATGTTTGTAACATGGCAGGGTGAAATGTCCCAGAGTCCCATCTGATTAGATCCTTCTTTGGCTATTGGAAAAATTTCAATTGCATATATGACTCCCATGACCTGGGAGGTGTACCCCTTACCACCTACCAGACCACAAAGAGGCAGGTCTTTGGTTTTTCCCAATAAAGAGATTCAGCTGCTGGCTTCCATTTCAGCCTGCGCTCACTGTGAGTCCACCTTCTCTCAGCCCTCAATGCACACTTACGGAGTCTCAAGACCGTTTGTACAGGGGGCGAGATTATTTTTTGATTAAAAACTGAATAAAGAGATCCCCTCCAATGAGAGGTATGATAAGACCCTTGCATGCAGTCTGAGGAGAAGAGGGAGAGGCTCATTGTGTAATTCCAGCCCTTGAATCAGTCAGAGGAACGTGCAGAGCCAGGAACTGGGGAAGAGGAAGGCCCTTTGCGTTCCCTCGGCTAGTCTGTCCTCAGCAGTTGTGGGCAGATCCTGGGAAAGATGATGAGGTCAGGGTGTGTGGGTGGATAGTGTTCCTCCTACCCACTCCCAACATGCACATGCATGCACACACATTCCGTTCTGTTCAGCCCTGTTCTGTCCCCTGTCTTACCTGGAGTGATGAGAGGTGGGACTTCGCCTGCACGGTGACTAGGGAAACAAAAGTGATGCGATCTGTATCCAACCCAATTTGCCCTTTTCCTCAGGGCTAGAGGATGCCCAACTTGCCCAGACGTGCCCTTCTGACTATTTCTCCATGGTAAAAGAGTATAATCCCAAGGGCCAAAGCATTTCAGGATTTAAACCCATCTGGGGATTATTATTATTAACTATGAAATAAACATGGAAAAATCTTAGTGGCAAGAATTCCTCAGGGCAGGGCCTAAAGTCCGATTCTCTTGCTGCAAGATTTAACTCTTTCACCCCTGTCCAGCATGGGACAGGCTCTTTGGGAACCCATTTTACCTGGGTTTCTGGCTGAACTTGCATTTGCATTTGCCACCTGTAGGAGAGAGGGGAATGGTCAGGGGAAGGGAGCCACCACCCTGCCCTCTGGTACCCTTTCATTCCTACACTCACTCATGAGCACGATGATGCCTACGGCACACAAAACCCCTGCGCAGATAAGGCCGCCGACCCGGAGGTTGTACCAGTCTAGAAGAAAACCAGAGGGGACCCTTTAGACCAGTTTATGTCTTCCACATCCACTTGACAAATCTGTCTCATGTACCTATAATGTGTAGGGCATGGGGGATACAGTAAACAGATAACAATGCCAGCCCTTCTGGTACCTACACCAACAAACAAGATATATCCTATAGGGTCAGGTTAGAGATAGTTGCTTAAAGAAAATGAAGCCATTTCCGAGGTTAGAAAGCCAAGAGGCAGCTTGGTGAGAGGAGGACGTTCTGAGGAGGCCATATCAGAGCAGTGACCTGAAGGAGGTGAGGGAAGCAGCCATGCAGAGCATGGAAGAAAGGGTGTCGTCAGAAGGAACAGCAGGAGCGAAGGTCTGGAGGCTGGGAGTGTGCCCTCCCTGTCTGAGGACCTGATGGATGCTAGTGTGAATGCACAGAGTGGGTGCTGGGGGAGTGGGCGGAAGTGAGGGAGGCAAGAGGTCAGGGCAGACCAGGCGACTCCTGGAGGCCATGCAGAAGATTTGGGTCAGACAGCTGAGCTGCCCCAAGTCAATCCTTCTCGGAGCAGTGGCTTCCTGTGAGCGGTCTTCACTTGCTGTGTGCTCCTCTTTTGCTGGAGGAGAATCCTCCCAAGACCAGGTAAACATCCCTTGTTCAGCATCCCGTGTTCTAATCCTAGACCCTCCCGGTCCTCACTCTTTCACTCACGTCAGCCCCGCATCCAACCTTGTGAGGGGCTCTCACACAACCTTGTGTGGCGGGGAGGAGGGTCGGTACAAGCTCTCACCATAGTAGAAGGGACTGTCTTTATCTGCAAAGAGAGAAAACACACCATGAGATGCAGACTGCAGCAGAAGGTGGTCCTGAGAGAGGTCTGGGCAGGTGGAGAAGTCCAGTCTGACTCACCTTCGGGGTCATTGGCGTCCAGGGAAGGCAGGCCTGGTGAGGAAAATCAGGGAAGGAGGAGAGATGGTGATGTTGGCTTTAACAAAGCCCATTAACAGGGCCGTGGGTCCCTTGAAGGACAGCTCCCCACCTCCCAAAAGTCCAGCCACAGACCCCGTGCCCCATTACAGAGATGTGGAGTTCCCCACTTGGTCCACAGCTGTCCATTACAACAGCATTTTCCCACCAGAAATATGATTTAATCTGGGGCCCTATATTTCCAGACACCTTAGTAAATCAATACCTTCTGCAGAAACAGAAGGATTTTTCTGGTCAAAATGACAAATGGTTTCAGTCCCAGGACCCTGTTTCCCCAATGCATCATTCTCACAGCCATCCTCTCCATGAGTCCACATCTGCTCCCCACCAGTGTTGGGGTCTGTTCCCCATTCCTCTTGAAAGCAATATACTGTTTATAAAGCTACATGCACTTAGTGAGATACATACTGAAATCAACTTATTCAAAAATGCAACTTTAAGTCACCACCCTGGTTGGAATACCAGTAGTCTGGAAGGGAGGTACAAAGAGAACTCCAAAAGTATTAGAATCCAATTCTGGTTGGACGACATGGTGGTTGTGGCTCACCTTTAATCTGAGTCGTAGCTCTATTCTCTTTGTTAAAGGGAGATTTGCATTTATTTCATTCTATTTAAATAAACACAGAGTGCTTGCTCCGTACCAGGTGCTGTTCAAAGTGTGTTTCAAATATTAACTCGTTGAAATCCTCACAAGGACTCTTCGAGTAGGTAATGCTGTTGTTAAGTGTTGTCAAGTTGGTTCTGACTCATAAAGACCTTGTATAGGTGGGTTGTGGGTTAGAACTGCTGACCTTGGGGTTAACAATCCAGTGTTTATCCTACAATGTGCTACTCATATTATTATACTCACAGAGCCCCTTCTTTGTCTTTGAACTATGTGTTTGGAGTCCTGGTGTGATGCTGTGGGATACAGCACTGGACCGCGAGGTCGGTGGTTCAAACTCACCAGCACTCCTTGGAAACACTACACAGGATCCCTATGATTGGAAACTCAACAACATCACTTAATAACAGCATTTACAGTTGGGAAGCTGAGACACAAAGGGTTTTGGTAACTTAGTCAAGGTGCTGTATTAACCAGTAAACTCCAGGGTACCTCTGAAAATAAAGTTACCCACTTCAGTTGCATTGGTTACAACTCACAGTGACCCCACAGCACAGGGTAGAACTGTGCCCTCGGGTTTCTGAGACGGTTCATCTTTATGAGCGGAGCAGACAGCTTCATCATTCTCCTGAGGAGCGGCTAATGGACTTAAACTGCTGACCTTGCAGTTAGACATTCAAAGCTCAACCCACTGCACCATCAGACGGTGTTGAAGAGTAACATTGAGCTGAGCCTCCTGCTTGATGTCATCAGAAGACACGGAAGGGAGGGGTAGATAGTGGCTTTCTATCGGTAAGGAGTCCCTAGAGGTTACCATGTGGCACAATTCTAACATTCACCACCTCAATGAGGAGGCAGGAAAGCCCCAGCTAGACACTGTGGCGCTGTCGGATAAAGCACTGGGCAATATGGTTGGTATGAACCACAAGGTTGGAGGTTCAAACTCACCAGCCGCTCCTTGGAAACCTTATATAGGGTTGTTATGACTCAGAACCAACTTCGACAGCACTTAACAACAACAGAGACACACACAAGGCTTGGCTGCTGCCCAGCTGAGGAATTCAGGAGAAAAGACAGTTCCAGGTGTGGGTACTCACCTGCTAAGAGGACCAGCAGGCTCAGGACCACCTCCTGCATGTCGGTGAGCTGGGCTGTGGGTCTGAGGAAGAGTGTCCAGCTTTAGCGGGGCCACCAGGGACACCACCCTCCAATACTGCTGCCCACCTGAGGGGTTCACAGCTCACCTGGGGCAGGGGTTTGGCTTTGACACCCGCTGGGCTGAGTGATAAGGAGTTGAAAAGTGAAGTGGGGGCTGGGTGGGACCTAATGAGGAAGCAGAAGAAAGAACATTTTGGATATAAACATCACTTTAAGTGACTCGCCCTTCTACCTACAGTCACCTCCATTTGCAGATGGGAAATGAAGTCTTTGAGCAGGTGCCCAGGGTCACCCAGGAAGCGAGGCTTAAACCAACCTGGCACAACAATAGCTGTTTCTCACTCAGGGACTGCCAGGGCCTGGGGCGTTTGGGGGAAAGGGATGTTAGGAGCCAGGTGGCAGGAGGCCCAGGTGGCTGGGAGTGTCTCCCACAGACAGCTCGGAGCCTGCCCAGCCCTGCCCAGACTTTGCAGATCTCAGGCTGGGCCAGGGTCTGAACCTGAGCTGGCATCTCAGGAGAACAGACCATGAGGAAGGGAGACTTTGAGGGTGGGAGGGGAAGACACATGGAGAAAAGAACAAGACAGCTGCCAGCTCCCAGCCCAGCTTCGGCCAAGACCCCTGTTCCTGCGCCTGACAGGCCCCTTCTCCGGACCTCCAGCCAGGCTTTAAGCCCTCTAACCCCTGATTCTATCATTCCAGCCCCTGGCTCTGCCCCCACTTCAGCCCTTGGCCTTGCCCTCACCATAGCCCCCGGCCCTACTGTCACCCTAATCCAACCCCTGCCCATATCCCACCCCACCCCACCCAAGACCCTGTCCAAATTTCTCTTCAGCCCCAGCTCTAACCCCTGCTCCAGCCTAGTTCCCCTCAACGCCTGATCCCACCCAGTCCTTCCCCAGCTCATCCAGGTAGGCCAGAAAGAACACATTTCCTTCCTAACTCTGGCCTAGCATCTGCCCCCTCCTCCTACCACCTTGTGTATCAGTGATAAACCCCTAAGTCTCTGTGGCCCCTGCCTAGCCCCTAACATATCATAATTATGATGCCGTTGTTAAGTGCCATCTTGTCCGTTCCGACCCATAGTGACCATGGATAGGGTTTCTAAGGAGCAGCTGGTGTGTTTGAACCGCTGACCTTGAGGTCCAGCGCATTATCTGCAGCGCCACACTGGGGCCCCATAATTGTGATAGCACAGCTAACACTCCGCCTCACCACGTGCTTGATGATGCCACGTGCTTGATGAAAACATGCAGTTTTCACCCCTTTGGTCCCCCTTGTGGCAGAACACTTGCTTAGAGGGAATGGTGATCTCAGGGTCGAGATGGGAATCCGGGAGGTCTGAGTGTCCAATCACTAAGCCATCTTGGTGTTTCTTCCTCCTACTTCTTCTGCAAACTCCTTTGGGTCTCTAACCCCATGTGACTCTCTAGCCAAAGCCTTAGGTCTCTTCCAGCAAAGAAACCCCATTGATCATTCAAACACCTTACTTCTGCTTATCATTTTAGGGGGTCCTCGACTCTAACCGTGGGGACCACAGACTCAGTTAAAAGGCCATTGTGCATTCCCTTCTGGGTTTCCGCAGAGACTCCCATCCACAGCTGGAGAATGTGTCCTCATCCTGAGTTTCTGTTTCCGGCACATTCAAACAGCCTTCTCCATCTCCCTGTGACCGACTGCCCCAGGTCCTGGAAATCCCCAATGGCTTTCCACTTTCCCATTTGTCGTGTAGAATCAAGTGGCCACTTTGGTTTGAGCACCCATTTCTTGCAGGAAGAGGGCTTGTCGGCATTTAGAACCAATATTCCTAAGGCACTGGAGAACTCATGGAGGTTTGAGATCCGCTAGTGTGGTTCCAGGTTTGGAGCTGGGCTGTCCATCCAGGTGTCTGCTACTCTGTGATGATACCAATGCTAACAACCGACAGTGCTTTCTGAGTGTTACTCCACGTTCTTCTCGGCACTTTGCATTTCCTCGCTCTTATAATCGCCACAGATCCATGAAGCCAACCTTATCATTTCCCTGCGTAGTGGTCACTGCTTCCATTGACTTGTAACCCCAGTGACTTCAGGTCAATGCTGCATCCTCCCTCATCCTGTGAGATTCAGCTCTTAAGCCACTTTCCATGAATGCTCCAAGCCACCCCGTGTACCTACTACCAGCGAGTCGGTTCCCACTCACAACCGTCCTAGGTAGGGTTTCTGAGTCCAAGTCCTGGGGTGGCGCTGTGGGCTAATACAAAGCCGTTTGAACTGCAAAGTCGGTGGTTCAAGCTCACCAGCTGCTCCTTGGAAACCCTCTACAGGGTCTCTATGGTTTGGAACTGACTCAACAGCACTTAACAACAAATCTATGAGAGCAGAAAGCCTCTTCTTTCTCCTGAGGAGTGGCTGGTGGATTCGAGCTGCTGATCTTATGGTTAGCAGCCCAATGTGTAACCCAGCTTCTTCCGAACCTGCAAGATTTCCCCATTCCACAGGAGACACTGATGCGTGGGGACCACTGATGCATGGGGACCACTGATGCGTGTGCACTGGAATGCACAGCAGTGTTGGGCCCAGGTTCTTCCAGAAATACTGGGAGCTGCATGTCTGGGCATCTGCCCTCAGCTTACCCCTTCAGGCTGCTGTTTGAAGAGGCCTGGGGACTACTCCAGATCTGATTGCTGGTCAGTGAGACAGCTAAGAGAGGAGAACAGCCATGTGGCTGGGTGCCCATTTCCTGTCCACTTCTCTTTGTTCCTCCCTGGGTTCTAACACAAGCTGTGAACCATCTCAGCAGAGCTCTGGTTCTGTGTTGCCCATCTGACTATTGCAATCCCCTCTACTCCCCCATGACAGTGGCCGGGCCTTCAAAGGTGTACACTCTTCCTACACCTCCTAACCATCTCTACACTTCAGTCACCCCAGGAAACCACCACCCCCTTCTCCTAGAGGTCTCCGGGAACCATATGTCGCCAAGAAACCTAGACACCTCAGGCCCGCCCCGCTACCTCCAATCTACCTAGGTACCCTTGGTCCACCACCCGTCTTCCCACACTACCCACCCCACTGTGGGCCTAATCTTCAGCCCAGTTGGCTGAACCAGCCCCCAGACAGAGGAATGGTGGGGTTTGGAAGTGAAGTCGAATGAGCTTGGAGGGAAGCGGTCTCTAGTCACTCACCTGTAGGGTTCAGCAGGCTGAGTTGGAGGTTCAGGAGAGAAAGCCAGCCTGCTGCACCTGAGCTCTGCCTTTATCCACAGCTGCCACGCCCTGAGCAAACCTGGGCAGGTAGAGAACGAGTTAGACTCCCTGTAGCTCTGAGGCACCCCCACCCAATTCCTGTTCTTAAAGAGACAGCTCCACTTCCTTCCCAGTCAGAAGCCGGGCAAACGGTTTTCCCTCTTAATGCCCCAGCAGCATTAGATGAGGTGGAGGGGAATCAAACGGGCTGGGAGTCACCCATCACATTAGGAGAGGGGGGCTTTCTCTAGTCTCATTCCCCCAGAAAAGGATCTCAAAGGGGGAAGGTTCTGGGGTCTCTATTAATAGAGTTGCTATATGGCAGAAGTGGTCAAAGAGGGCATGCTAGAGGAAGGGAATGGTAGAGATTGGTGGTGGTGGTGGTGGTGATGTGTTGTGGATTCAGTTCCTACTCACAGCGACCCTGCACAGGGTTTCTAAGGCTATAAATCTTTACAGGAACAGAAAGCCTCATCTTTCTCCCACGGAACACTGATAGTTTCCAATTGCTGACCATGAGGTTAGCAGCCGGGCTCGTAACAGCTACACTACCAGAGCTCCTTTGGTGGACACTATGGAGGTTGACTCCCCATCTAGGCCACCTTTTGCTGTGAAGGCTCTGCAGAAAATGCTACTTTGACTGAGGCTGTGAGAGGAGATTGTGGTAAGAGTAACAAGGGCAGGATTAGGAGGGATGTTGTTGGTCATAACCCCACCCGGCCCTGGGGACACTCAGAACTGGCTCCCAAGCCCCAGGCCAAAATTTCTGGGGATAGAGGGAGCAGAATGGCAGGATGCCTGGGTCCATGGAGGGGCAGAGGGGTGGGGGGCCTCCTCCTACTCCACACAAGGTCTTCTGCACTGTGCAAGGCTTCCTCTTCCTCCCCTTCCTCCCTGCCCCCACCCCTCATGCCATTCTCTCCATCTGGGGTCTCTGCAGGTCCCCACGTGGCCCCCCCCTTGGGATGCCCCCTCCCCCCAATTCCGCCTCCTTAGACAGAAGGACTTTTGTCTGGGGGCTGGACAGAGAACAAGGCGCCTTTGAATGGCTGGCAAGGGATTGGGGTCACGAGGAGGGATAGGGCCAAGAAAGGGGTGGTTCTAAGCTGGCTACCAGTTGGACTTCAGGCGACCCTCAAACCAACCCCCATTGTCAGTGTGGGGGTAGGTAGGAGGGCCACCAGAACCAGGCCAGGGAGGGGGTCCAATTGAGAATGTGTGGTACTGGACAGGGAAAGAGGTTCTCTGAATCAGGACTCTAGGGCAGGGAGTAAAGACCCCTCACTTCTCTTCTGGGAAGGGCAGGATGAAGGGAGTGTTCACCCACCCATTTGCTTTCTGAATGTAAGCTCCTCAGGTAATTTCCCAATCCCAGGTCCTAGACCCTCACCCTCAATGAAGGGAGACCAGTCCCTACAGGGAGTGGAGAAGACACTTGAGATAGAGTGTAGTCAAAGAGGAAGATGCTAGGGGACATAGAAACAGAGGGAGGGACACCTGGCAGAGAAGGACCCTGGTCAGTTAAGGGAGACTTTGCAGCTGGACGCGTAACATCTCTTGCCTAGACACTTCCAATAATGCAGTGGCCCTGAGAAGACCCCTTTGGTGGTCTTGGAAGTAGAGTGGTGTCTCCCTCTGCTGGGAAATTTAGGAACTGCAGGAGCCAAAGAACAAGCTGGTGTGGGAAGGTGGGCTGCTCTGACTTCCGTATATTTATTTGTGCCAGAGTCTGTATGAGTTTGCCAAAGGGTTCAGGCAGGAATTGTGAATGAGTGAAGCAGGACAGGTGTGAAATTATAAGGCACAGTGGTGTAATGTGGTAACAATCGTGTTGTTCCTCTTCTAACTTCAGGAAGGATCAGCCCAAAGGATGTCTGACCTCCACTCTCTAAACTTTTTACCATTTCTGACACCAGCTACCTTCACAGTACACTCATCTTTTCTGCTGGGTTCGATCATTCATTTCAATGGCCAGCTAGAACTCAGACCACATTTCACAGTTACGATTTATTAAGTAACATAGGATCAGGATTAACTTGGAGTAGCAAGAACAGGATAACTGTCAAGAAGCACACAAGCAGTCTGAAAGGTTCCCTCAAAGTGAAGAGCACATCCCTTCTTTCATGCCAGACAGCTCTCTCTTTCTCAGTCATGATTGGCCCCTCAGGACAGTCTTCTTCACAGCCCCTTTGGAACAGGCTACCTCTCAGTCTCTGCAAGTCTGGCAACTGTTTCAGCTCTTTTAGCATTGCTGACAAATGTCCTGAGGCACTTTACTCCAAGGGCAAGCCTCTTGCCCCAAAGCACTCAGTTCTTTTACTCCAGAGATTGGGGATCACTGTATCTGCCTTCCTTTGTGCATCAGGAAGCTCATTATGCCATCATGTGGTCTCCTGGTTCTGCTGCTACCATTCCAGTGTTACAACTCTCTGTCTCCGGGGTCTAGGAGGTTCTCAGCATAGACACCCCATGTCCAAAAGACACACTGTACTTCAGGATCTTCTTGGTGATAGGTCCCCTCTCAACCTCTGTAAGATGTCTGTTTATATAGTCAGGTGGAACATTCCTATTGGGCAGATTTTATGCACCCTATTAGCATAATAACTAGCCAATCCTCTCTCTGGATTAAACTAGCCAATCCCCTCACAAGTGACTCCACCTATTTGCATAGTAACTGACATTTTCTGCCAGCAGGACTGACTCCTTCCTTGGGCAAAAGCAACACGTTTCTTCAGAGGACGAAGGTAACTATAACAAGGGCAACATCTCTTCAGGGTCCAGGAGAAAACCACCCAAAAACTGTTTTCTCTCTTTCACAGAACCAAGGCAAAAGGTCACATAAAAGAACTCATTTTACCAGAGTGGTAACTGGGCAGACTGGAAACTTCTTGTCTTATCTAAAGGGTTAGTCAACACAAAGAAAGGAACAAACCCATGTGGATAGATATAGAAATATCTCCCAGATATCTTAGTGGTGGTGGTGGTGTGCTGTGGAGTCGGTTCCGACTGATAGCAACCCTGCATAGAGTTTCCAAGGCTGTAAATCTTTATGGAAGCAGGAAGCTTTATCTCTCTACTGTGGAACTGCTGGAGTTTCCAACTGCTGACCATGAAGTTAGCAGCCCAACTCGTACCCACTACACTACCAGAGCTCCTTACTAAGGGCAAAAAAGTAAGGTGTCAGGAAATTGTGGGTTATGCTTCCATTTGTAAGGAAAATGCACCCATACACACATGCATACTTGTATACTTCTATACTTGTGTCTAGAGTCCTGGTGTGGCTCTGTGGGTTAATGCACTGGACTGCAAAGTCGTTTGAACCACAAGGTTTGTGGTTCAAGCTCACCACCAGCTGCTCCTTGAAAACTCTATACAGGGTTGCTATGGGTCAGAACTGACTCAATAGCACTTAACAACAACAACAATGCTTATATCTGAATAAAATGTCTTTGGAGATTGGCACCCTTGGTTGCTTCAAGGGAATTCCAGGAGACTGAAAGATGGGATGTAATGAAGACTTACTTATTAAATATCCTCTTGTACCTTCTGAATTTTGTGTCCTGAGAATGTTTTACCATAAAAAAGTTTAATTAAAGAAATTAAAGGGTAGTTTCTACACAGTTTTAGTCAATGGCTGTTACATTATCAGTGATGGTGGTTGTGTGCTATGGAGTCAGTTCCAACTCGTATAGACCCTGTTTCCAACGCTGTAAATCTTTATGGGAACAGAAAGCCTCATCTTTCTCCTGCGGAACGGCTGGTAGTTTCAAACTGCTGACCGTGAGGTTAGCAGCCAGACTTGTAACTGCTACTCTATCAGAGCTCCATATATTATCAGTTGTTGTTGTTGTTAAGTGCCGTCAAGTCGGTTCCAACCCATAGCGACCCTGTATAGGGTTTCCAAAGAGTGACTGGTGAGCTTGAACCACCTACCTTGTAGTTCAGATGGCTTTGCAGTCTGGTGCATTAACCCACAGCGTAGACGTCCGAAATCCGAATCTTTATGCAAAATTCCCAATACTACAAGTTAACTTGATGCATTTTAAAAGAGCTATGCAAATCAAATAGAACACCCCCAAGGGTTCTGTTCAATCTCAAGGCCACCAGTCAGCGACTCTGCCAACCTCAATACCTGAATCTTTAACCAGTTAGGTTTACATTCTGAGACACAGATGTTTATGGGACGTAGCCTACCTAGGCCAAGCATAATTTCCTCCTGAGGCTGGAATGGAATGCACTATCTTCAAGTGTACATTGCTATTGTTGTTAAGTACCATTGAGTCGATTCCAACCCATAGCGACCCTGTATAGGGGTTCCAAGGAGCATCTGGTAAGCTTGAACCACCAACCTTGCAGTTCAATCTGCTTTGCAGCCTGGCACATTAGCCCACAGAGCCACACCAGGTAGTCCACAATTTACGGCATATTTGAGTTGCAATGAACCACATTTACGTCGTCCATTTTTGTTTGCATCTTATTCTTAGTAATATGTACTGCATGCAACATTGCAGTGCATGATTTGCTAATATTATTCTCAGATATTCACTTGCTGTCAATGATCGGATTTATAAAGATACTGATGAGAAAAAAACAATAATGACAACTTTAAATATATATATATTCAGAAACAGGGACTATCCATGTATGACATAAGCGTTGTTGTTGTTAGCTGCAATGAGTCAGCCCCTGGCTCATGGCCATCCTGTGCACAACAGGATTGGATCATTGCGATCCATATGGTCTTCATTGACTAATTTTCAGGTGTAGATCTCCAGGTCTTTCATCCTACTCTTTCTTAGTCTGGAAGTGCCACTGAAACCTGTTGAGCATCACAGAAACATGTGATTCACCATTGGCAGATGAGTGGTGGCCTTGTTGTTGTTGTTGTTGTTGTTAGGTGCATCAAATCAGTACTGACTCATAGCGACCCTCTTCACAGCAAAACAAAACACTGCCCAATCCTGGGCTAACCTCACAATTGTTGCCAGGCTTGAACCCATTGGTGCTGCCACTTGGCCAATCCATCTCACTGGGGGTCTTCCTTTTTTCCTCTGACCCTCCACCTTACCAAACATGATGTCCTACTCCAGCAATTGGTCCCTGCTGACAATATGTCTGAAGTATGAGAGACGAAGTTGGGCCATCTTGGCCTTCAAGGAGCACTCTGGCTGCACTTCTTCCAAAATGGATCTATTGGTTCTTTTGGCAGCCCATGGCACTTTCAATATTCTCCTCCAACACCATAACTCAAAAGCATCAATTCGTCGATGGTCTTCCTTATTCATTGTCCAGCTTTCGCATGCGTATGAGGTTATTGAAAATACCATAGCTTGGGTCAGGCGCACTTTAGTCCTCAAGCTGACATCTTTGCTCTTCAACACTTTAAAAAGGTCTTGTGCAGCAGATTTGCCTAGTGAAACACGTCATTTGATTTTGTGACTGCTGCTTCCCTGAGTCAGTTTGTCGTACTGTGGTGAGAGGTCTTAAGGACCAGGAATCAAGCACATGAATGGTGAGATACTGCCACCACCCTATTTATATACATGGCATCTGCAAAAGCCAGAACTGGTCAGAGAAGGAAAACTCTTAAGACTGCACCTATCAAAGGCAGAAAACTTGTGAGACCTAAAGAAACAAGGCAATTCCATAGAGTTCCAGCTCTCCCAGGTTTCATTTACTATACATAAGTGGTTGATGGTGATTGCAAGCCACCAAGTTGGTTTCCACTCACAGTGACCCTGTATAGGGTTTCTGAGACTGTAAATCTTTACAGGAGCAGAAAGCCTCATCTTTCTCCCATGGAGCAAACTGGTGGATTTGAACTTCTGATTCTTCAGTTAGCAGCCCAGCTCGTAATACACTATGCTACCAGGGCTCCTTGTATATATTGTTGTTGTTGTTATGTGTCGTGGAGTCGGTTCCAACTCATAGCGACCCTGTACAGGGTTTCCGAGGCTGTAAATCTTTACAGGAGCAGAAAGCCTCATCTTTCTCCCACAGAGCAGCTGGTAGTTTCGAACTGCTGACCTTGCGGTTCGCAGCCTGATTCGTAACCACTATGCTACCAGAGCTCCTTTTGTATATATAAGTAATATATATTAATATTTTACTAAATATAATAAAATTATGTAATATATATTACGTAAGACAACAAACAGCCCTAGTGGTGCTATAGTATAAGTGCTGGACTGCTAACTACAAGTTCTGCAGTTCAAACCCACCAGCCAGTGTGCGTGAGAAAGATGCAGCAGTTTGATTCCATAAAGATTACAGCAGTTCTATAAGATGCTCTGGTAGCGTAGTGGTTACGAATCGGGCTGCAAACTTCAGGATCATCAGTTCAAAACTACCAACTGTTCCGCAGGAGAAAGATGAGGCTTTCTGCTCCCATAAAGATTTACAGCCTCAGAAACCCTGTTCAGGGTCGCTATGAATCAGAATCGACTCCACAGCACATAACAACAACAACAACTGTGCTCTATAGGAGCACTGTGAGTCATAATGCATTCAGTGGCAATCTGTTTATATATTATGTATATAATGCGTGCCATCAAATCAATTCTGACTCATAGTCACCCTGTACATGGTTTCCGAGGCTGTCAATCTTTACGGGAGCAGAAAACCTCATCTTTCTCCCACAGAGCGACTGGTAGATTTGAACCACTGACCTTGTGGTTAGTAGCCCAGCTCGTGATCCACTACGCTGCCAGGACTCCTAAATATATATACATGTATATTTACCGACTCAACGGCACTTAACAACAACAATAATAAAATTATTTAAAATATTTTTCTCATTTTACTTTCAAAATCATTTGGCTGAAGAACCTGTTAAATTGAGTGGTTGTGATTTTTCAACATTCTGGGAATTCCTGCAAAATGAAAATAATCAAACCTACATATGTTGTTATTGTGACTTATGTACAACAGAATGAAACATTGCCCGGTCCTACACCACCCTCACAAACATTGCTGTGGGTAAGCACATTGCTACGGCCACTGTGCGGTTCCATCTCCCTGAGGGTCTTCCTGTTTTTCTCTGACCCTCACTTTACTGAGCACGATGTCCTTCTCCAGGAACTGGGCCCTCCTGATGACATGCCTGAAGTCTTGCCCTCTTCTCTTCTAGGAGCAATCTAACTGTTTCTAAAAACAACAAGGTTTTCAGGAATGCTGCACTAAAGCACAAAACTAAGACCATAGGATAGTTTGTAGGCATTGATTCAAACTTTCATTCATTTCAGTTGTGCCATTTGGGTTTTATATTTAGAGGTCATTCATTTAATTATTTTTGTTTGTTTTTTAAGGCTGTGAGTGTTCCCTAGCTAATTTCTAGGCTCTAGATGGGCCAGCCTGCACTGTGGAAGCTGAAGCCTCCCACCCCCACCCCAGCCATGGGAGGAGTTCTGGTTGGCCTGCGGTTATGTGTCCCAGGTAGTGAGGGAGAGGCCAGGCTGATGGTCGGAGGAGGTATGGCTGCAGTGAAGTCTCCAGCTCCCAGCTAAGAAAAGAGACCACTGGGCAGGCAAATATTGCCTCCAGTGGCACTGTGAAACTGTGGCTTCAGGATTCAGCACCTGCCAGGAGGGAAAAGAGGGATCTGGCAGGCTGCCCACCCCTAGACCCTATCCTGCCACCTTGGGGCAGTATGGCTATGGGCAGGTTGCTGTCTGCCTGGTTTCCAGGAGCTACATAAGGTCTATGAGCAAATGCTCGCAAAGACACAGGGGTCCCTGGAGATCTGTCCCCTAGGCTGCTCTGATCTCACTTTCTTCCAAGAAAGCCTGGGAAGGTGGGTTTTTAGGATGCAATTTCCTGATTTTTAAATGTTGGTTATTGACTGAATTTTCTTAACAATCTGTGGGCTAAACAGAATATGTCCAATGGTTAGACTAGGTCCTGCGGATGTCTTTATGAGACCCTGGTCTTAAGGACTAGGGAGTCTTAGGGAAGCTCAGGTCCCCCCATTCCTGCTGCCACTGACATTGCTTCCAACCACCCCAGCCTCCAGACTATTGATGGAACACTCAGGGCCCGTTGCTGCCTCAGGGCCTTTGCACCAGCTGTTCCCTCAGACTGAAATTCTTTCCCCCTGTGGTACCTTGGATTTACTTGATATGGCTTTTCTATCCAATGTCTTCTTAATTCTCACTAAGTGATTGGGTTGTTGTTGTTAAGTGCCATCGAGTCGTTTCTGACCCATAGCAACCCTGCATAGGGTTTCCGAGGAGCCGTTGGTGATCTTGAACTGCTGACCTTGCTGTTCAAACTGACTTTACAATCCAGCACATTAACCCACAGTGTCATACCAGGGTGGGGCTATACAAATAAGGTATACAGGAATCTAAGGCTGGGATTGGTTAGTTTTGTCATCCAGCTAGGTTTAAAAGGAGCATCTTAGAAATAGGAACGGATGATCCCAGGACCATCAAGAAGGAAGAGTGTGAGCTCCCTCTCTAGAACAATGTCCATAGCAGAGGCGGTGACATGACGTGGAGAGACTGAGAAGCTGCCGGCTCTAGGCCCATGGGCTGAGTAATGCTGAGTGCCCCCAGGCAGAGACAGGACCCAGGTTTGCAGAAGTGCCCTTGGGGTATTCACAGGCTGGCTAAAAGAGTTTTGTAACATTAGCGTGAGCAAGGTAGAGGTCAAGGGGCCACATGGCTTAGAATTCAAAGACAAGAGTGAGCTATGCCTGCAGTAGGGCAGACAGGAGGCGTTCTGACCGGAAAACTACTGCTTCCTGAGCTGGTTCGGATCCTAAATTGCACCCTGTTTACTTCCCTCATAAGCCCCATAATTGTGAGTATTGTTAGGAGTTCTGTGTGGTCATTGCAAAGGATTATCGATCCCATATGTGAAGCAGAGAGTGCCAGACAGGGTAGAGAAGGTTGTAGGGTGGAGGCATGTCTGACCTCCACTTCATAGGAACCAGCCTGGGGTTGATTTTGAGTTGAAATCTCTTCCCCTCTGTGAAGCCAGAGGAAGTCAGACATGGTTTTTTTGCAGTTGGCATCCAGAGTGGGATTCACTACAATGGCTCCAGACTTGTGGAAGCATGAGGTTTTGTAAGAGAAAGAACCTAGGGGCACGGGAAGTGAAACTTGTGATTTTTATATGGTTAATTTGGCTTTTGTTCCCAGTAAGTGGGTCAAGCTCACCAGCTGCTCCTCGGAAACCCTATACAAGGTCATGATGGGTTGGAACCAACTCCATGGTACTTGACAACAACAACAATAACAACAATGATCAAAAGGAATGTAAAAGACAAAATGCTTTAATTGAAGGGAGAAAACCAGCTCCTGGAGTTTCCAGGACCAGATGTCAGGCTGCTTAAAAAAAGATGACTGGTAGGGGACCAGACATGGGCACAATCCAGTTTCTATTGTCCTCAAATCCAACCTCAGATTTCTTCTTATGTGGTCCCCTCACTTAGAATTGCACCCACCCACCACCCTTTCTATTACTTCACCGTGGCTCGTCTGTGTGGTGCTGTAGGATAAGCACTGGACCGCAAGGTCGATGGTTCAAATCCATCAGTGTCTCCTCAGAAACCCTAAACAGGGTCACTATGAGTCAGAACCGACTTGACGCCATTAAACAACAAACACCAACGTATCTTCAAAGCATATTATGGCAAACTGATGATTTAATTTTTGATGATCCTAACTAGCAGATCAGCTCCTCCCAAGACTGTTGATCTGGGTTATAGAACAATGCTTGGCACAGAGTGAGTGCTAAGGGACTACTTGTTAAATAATAAAAGAAAGGCATTTTTATACCCCAATTCCTGCCTCAGTGCAGGCCTTAAAGGAGTTGAGGTCAGGGTGATGAGGATGGAGCAAGTAGACATGGAGGTCTAGGTTTGCTGACAGACCTGAGCCAACTTCCATATCAGTGAGACAGGAGGGCTTGGCTGATGGCTGATGGTCTCGGGTGTAAGTAATAATTATAGGCTACATATCTGGGCTCTGTGATGGAGGAATAAGGGCTCAAGGAGGCAGGGACCCTGTAGGCTTCTCCCCTAAGACATGGATCTCAAACTGGTAGCTCTAGAGTTGGATCCAACCATTGCAAATGTTTCTGTTGGTTCACAAAGTGTTAGAAAAAGTACTAGTTGCCAACACTTACACAACAGGCTGTTTCCATGTAACAAGCTGCATTTCTCTTGACAGGCCTTGTCTAATGAGACCATACTCCCACTTGGCAGGTCTTCTCCCTTGGGTGACCCCGGCCCCATCTCCCCTTGATCTGAGGAGGAGATCCACAAATTGTTGTGGTGCCAAGCCTGCTCATGCTGTTCCCCATCTCAGATGTACCTCCCGTCTGTGTGGTCATCCAGGATGGATGTCTGCCTCATTGCATCGTGGGGAGCAAGAGTCAGTGTTGAGAGGTGTGGGGAAGAGAAGACAGTTAATGAATCTGGCTGGACCTGCTTCTATGTGGGCCTGAAGACTTGGGTATTATCACGAGGATCCAGAATTAAAAGAGAGCAGGGAGAGGAATAGCTCCCTAGCTGCTTCTGAGGATGAAGATCTGGTACTGCCAATCTTTCTGACTGCACCTCCTTCCAGCCTCCCCTTCCTGGTCCCTCCACTCCTGTTGCTGCTGCTGCTGCAGAGACCTCCACACTCTTCTGCAGACACGCCAAGTTAGTTCTTACCTCCCAACACCAGCTGGTCCCTCAGCTTAGTTCTCATCCCCAACTGACTGATTCTTTTTGACTCTCGGGATTCATTCAAATAGAACCTCTTGAAGTAGACTTTCTTTCCCTGACCAGTCAACTAAACCTCCCATCACAACACTGGATTTCACAATCAGAAATTAGCTCGTAATGGTCTCCTTGCTCACACTGTCTTATTCCTAGCCATGGTCCCAGCCCTGAACCTGGGCCACCAGGAGACATAGAAACTGATGGATCTGGGATGAAGTGTGGCCATGTCCCAATCTACCTGCATATCTAAGTTCTCAAAGATGCCTCGGGTGCTGTGGAGAAAGATCCAGGATCCTTGTCCTTGCCTGCAGGGGAGCTTGAAATGACATGAAGGAGGAAAAGTCAGGTCGGGTTTTGTGATTCCTTTCTAGAAAGGCTTAATTAGGCAACTGTTAATGGAGAAAGATAACTCTTCTGAAAATGTCTGGACAAATAAGGACAGGGAAAAAATTCTCTGAGCTGCAAGAAACAAAGCAGGAAAAATATATATATATATGTATACATACATATGTTGTTGTTGTTAAGTGCCGTCGAGTTGATTCCAACCCATAGCGACCTTGTTTAGGGTTTCCAAGGAGCAGCCGGTGAGCTTGAACCTCCTACCTAGCAGTTCAAACAGCTTTGAAGTCTGGTGCATGAACCCACAGCACCATGCCAGGACTCCAAAATTAAAGTTAACACAAAATAATAAATCTCAAGGCGAAACAATAATTGTTATCATGACTAATTGTGACTGTCACCACTGTAAAGGTAGAAGTTTTGTAACATAAAGGGAGAAATAATTAATCTCATAGCCCAGAAAAAGAGGACCCTAGGACCATCAAGGGAGAAGAACATGAGCAGAATGTGGGACCCTATCCAGAGAAGCAGCGACATCAGAGATGGAGGCAGAGATGAGGACATGGAGAGATAGAGCAAATGAGGACTCTAGACTTAAGGAAAGAGAAAGGCTGTGTGCTGGCGGCCAGGAAGCAGGCTTGCAGAATGTGCCCTTTGGTTGTTTAAATGATTATATATTTCTGCGTGTTTTTGTATGCATCACTCCCCACCCCCAAAAAAAGCAGAGAATGGAAGCAAATGATGATGCACGAAGGGAGGGTTGTAATCATTGCACTGAAACAAAATACGATAGGATGAATGCAAAACCAATGTTCTCCCATGTAAACTATCACTCAATTCACAATAGACACTAAAAACAGAATGTGAATCCACATGGAGAGCGTTTAGCTTCATCATACTGTTTGTGTAACGCTATATGTTTTAGTGCTCAAAATAAAAGTTAGAGAAAAGTCAGTTAAAACTTGAAAATTAAAGTTGTGGTTCTTAAGTGTGGAAGAAAAGGAAAAACAGGAAGAAAAGAGCCTTTCAAATTGTTGTCATTGTGGGTTTGAACAACCAACTTGTAGTTTGCAGTCCAGTGTTTATCCTACAGCACCACAGTTAAATGTATAGAACTGAATCCGACATGGTGATGGTGGTGGTGGTGATATGCCGTGGAGTCAGTTCTGACTCACAGTGACCCTGTACAGGGTTTCCGAGGCTATACATCTTTATGGGAGCAGAATGCCTCATCTGTCTCCCATGGAACACCAGTTTCAAACTGCTGACCTTGAGGTTAGCAGCCCAACTCATAACCACTACACTACCAGAGCTCCTTTAATTAGGCGTAAGGGGAATATATAGAGAAATGTATGTATGTTACAAACCAAGCCAAAGCAAACTTACTGCAATCGAGTCAATTCCAGCTCCTAGTGACTCCGTTTGCGTTTCTCAGGATGCAATTTTATAGGTGCAGACCTTATCATCTTTCTCCCAAGGAGCAGTTGGTTTGAACTGTTGGCCTTGAGATCAGCAACACGGTGCTTAGCCTTCAGTGCCACCAGCTCTCTCTATATATATGTTGTTAAGTGCCATCAAATCGGTTCTGACTCATGGCGATCCTGTATAAGGTTTCTGAGGCTGGAAATCTTTGTGGGAGCAGAAAGCCTCATTTTTTTCCTGCAAAGCAACTGGTAGGTTCAAACTGCCAACCCCATAGTTGGCAGTCTAGTGCTAATCCTACAGAACCACCATGCTTTCTTATTATATATTAAATATTACATATGTCCCCCCTTTTAGATAAAAGCTTGTGTTCCTTAGTATCCTCTACAATGTCTTCCTTTTCCAGCCTCCTGGGTCAGTTCGCAGTCCCTAACTCCCCTCAGAACCCAGCTCAGCTCTTTTCCAGCTGGGCTGACTTAATCAACGCTGGTGTAGTAGGGACGCCAGGCTCTGGGCTGGTACTAGCTGTGGCTGCAGAGGCAGGGAGGTGAGTCTGCAGTTATAAGAACCTGGGCCTCCTGCCATCTCAGCATCCTTCTTACCCCCTGCACTTCATCGTCCAAGAAGATGGACCTGCACCCTGGGACAGCCAACCCCCGCGCCCCACCTCCTGCACATCCCTGAGTCATGGAGCTACTCTTGTTTCTATCTTCAATGAACAATATCCGTGTGTGCAGTGATAGGATTACTGCGTGTTGTTCTTAAGTGCCGGTGAGTCGGTTCTGACTCATAGTGACCCTGTAAAGGGTTTCCTAGGAACACCTGGTGGATTTGAACTGCTAGCCTTGTGGTTCACAGTCCACTGCTGATCCTATAAGCACCACACCAGGCTTTATTTTCCAAGTTGAGGAAACTGGCACAGAAAGGCTGATTCCCTTAGACACAAGTTGTACAGTTAATTAAGGGTCACGCAGAGTTGGAATTTCAGCCTAGGTTGTTGGGGTGGAGGATGGCAACAGGAACCCATGCAACTTTGAGGTTCCCAAGGATAGACACAGGGTTAGGTTTCCAGAGAATTGTTCTAGAATCGAACCACTCTTCTCTGCTCCACTGCCCCCTCTCCCCTGACCCCTCACAGCAGGTTCCTACTGTAGTCCGGTCTCCACAGCTTGACTGAGCCCTCCCCTCATCACATCTCAATCCAGGGGAGTCACAAGTCCCCTCCATGGCCCACAAAGCCCCTCTTCCTCATCCTCTCGCCTGGATCCCTCCCTCATTCTGGCAATCATTTCTAGCTGCATTGGTCTCCTTGCTGTTCCTCCAACATCCCAGGCACCCTCCCTATCTCCAGACATTCACACTTGCTCTTCTGTCCACTGGATTCACTCCCACTCCCACCCTACCCCCCACCCCCCACCCCAAGATGTGCACACGATCCTCTCCATCACCTTTCTTCAGATCTCTGCTCAGACATCTCCTTCTCAATGAGGTTGTCTCTGGACACTCCATTTAAAACTGCACTTTTCACCTGAAATTTTCCACCTTCACTCCTTAATTTATGTACAAAGGTGAGTCAAAAGTTGCCTGCACTCCAGTTATATTAAAACGCCCATCCACGTCAACAACCAATGACAACGTTGAAATGTGTGCGTGAAATGATTCTGCCGAATAGATGAGTGGCAGTGGGTTATGTGACAAATCACTTGCAAACCAGCCATGGTTCTGCCTATGAAATAATTCACAACAGACTCGGGTTTCCTAAACTTTGTGAGGAATAGGTACCAAAACAGCTTACAGAAGAGCATAAATAGAAATGTTTGGACAAAATTTGCAAACAAAATTTGGACCGATACTCAAAGGAAGGTAAAAGTTTCTTTAAAAAAAAAAAGTTACTGGCGATGAGTCATGGATTCATCTCTATGAGCCTGAGAGTAAATGGCACAGTATGGAATAGAAACATCCGCAATCACTGACCAAGAAAAATTTCAAAAGTCAACCATCTAAATGAAATGCAGATAGGTGTCTTGTGATACAATAGTGAATAATTGTTATCAGGACTGATTGTGAGGGTTAGAAATGTAAAGGTAGATGTTTTATAGCAAAAGAAGGGGAGTGATTAACTTTTCAGTCTAGGAGCGGAGGTCCCTGGGACCATCAATGGAGAAGAGTGGAGAGCGGGACCCTACCCAGAGAGGCAGTGATGCCTGAGATGGAGGCAGAGATGATGACGTGGAAAGATGGAGCAGCTGGGGACTTGAGATCGATCTAGAGAGGGAGAGGGGCTGTGTGCTGATGACCGGGCAGAGGGGAATGGGGGTGGGGGTGCAGGTTTGCAGGGTATACCCTTTGGTTGGTTGATGATACATGGAGGGTAGTATAACCATGGCAATGAAATGATATACAATAGAATGAATGTAAAACTAATCTTCTCCCATGTAAACCATCACATAATTCACAATAGAACATTTATTTAAAAAAAAAAAAAGTCAACCATCAGTTGGAAAATTGTTGCTTACAGTTTTCTGGGATTCTCAAGGGCCAGTATTGGAACACTATCAGGAAAGTTTCAACAATCAACAGTGCTCGTTACAGTGAGACGCTCACTGAAGAACTGAAGCCTAAATGTCAGATTAAACTCAGAGGACTGCGATCCAAGGGTGTTGTGATCTTGTATGATGATGCACGTCCGCAAACCTCTGCGCACGCTGTGGACGCTGCAAAAACTTCATGTTCAGGTGTTAAAGCATCCTCCCTGTAGTCCTGATCTTGCTCCATCAGACTTTCACCTGTTTGGTCCCCTGAAAGCAGCCCTTTGAGGACAAAGATTTACCTCTGATGAAGAAGTGCATTCATGCCTCACAGCTCAGCCTAAAATATTTTGTTAAATAAGGGAACATGAAAGCTTGTTGACATATGGATAGAGTGTATTGAGAAGCAAGGCGATTATGTCAAAAAATGATGTATTTGTCTTTTTTAAAAGTTGATTAAAATAAATTCTACAGTCAGAGTGCAGATCCTTTTTTACTCACCCTCATATTTTCCCCATACACTCATTGGCTATGTGTATTGTTTCTCTTCCTTCTTGACTAGCATCCCCATGAAGGAAGAATCACTCTGTTCTGTTCCCTGCCACTTTCCTGTTACCTAGTGCAAGGTCTGAAGTCCTGGTGTGATGCTATGGAATAAAGCACTCGACTGCTAACCCCAAGGTTGGTGGTTCAAACCCACCAGCCACTCCTTGGAAACCCCATACAGGCTCACTATGAGTCAAAACTTCACAGCACTTCACAGCAACAGCATAGGGCATGGGACATGGTAGGTGCTCTGAAAATAACTGTTGGGTGTGTGAATGAAAGCCATTCTTAGGGTCACTATATCCCAGGCCCCGTAATAGATGAATCAGGCTCTCCTTAATAAGCCACAGCTTTGGGGGCACACACAGTAGTTCCATAGGTGGAAAGGGAAAAGACTCTGAGCCAGACAGCCTGGGTTCATATCCTGATTCAACACTCTCTCACTGACCTTAGGCAAGCAAGACTCCTTTGATAGGTCTCAGTTTCCCCATCTGTACAGATGGTGGAGGGGTGGGGGGTGGGTTAAGAATATCATTCAGCCTGCAAGGATGCCCTTTGAATTCAATGGCGTTGTTGTATGAAATGCTGACGGCATGACTAATTCTGAACCTTGGTTCCCTTCCTGGAAGGGAGTGGACCAGGAGGGGCATGGCTGTGTGTTTTCCAACAGCTAACAATGGAACTCTTGTAGACATCCACCCCTGTGGGTTCCGGATAAGAGTCTCAGGTCTCAGAGGGGAACTTTTCTAGGGCATCTATATTCTTTGAAGATTGTTGCAACAGGAAATACTGGTTTGGAAGTTTTGAAAATAGTGGTGTGGTTTCCAGTCTACTCTCTCTCCTGCAAGGAATAATAGAGAGATGAAGAAATTGTCCCCGCTCTGGTAGCGTAGTGGTTACGAATCGGGCTGCGAACCCTAAGGTCAGCAGTTCGAAACTACCAGCTGTTCCACAGGTGAAAGATGAGGCTTTCTGTTCCTGTAAAGATTTACAACCTCGGACACCCTGTACAGGGTCACTATGAGTGGGAACCGACTCCACGCACATAACAACAACAACAACAACTAGCTCTTAGTGGTAGGACTGGGTAACAAGCAGCAACAATCCCTGGGCCACATCGATTGGTTCAGTGGGATCCAATCAGAGTAAAGCACAGGAATTTTTTTCAAAGTTGGAATAAGAAACAGATTAGGTCTTGCTTTGACACCGGGAATACACATTTGAGGCTTAGAAGCTCTGCAGTAATTTTACCACCTGAGAACAATGTTAACAGAAGTTGTTGTTGTTAAGTGCTATTGAGTCGATTTGATTCCAACTCACAGCTACCCTGTATAGGGTTTTCGAGGAGCAGTTGGTGAGCTTGAACTGTCAACCTTGCAGTTCAAATGGCTTTGCAGTCTGGTACATTAACCGACAGCGCCACACCAGGACTCCATGTTAACAGAAGAGAGGACCACAAATCCAAAGAAATGCTGAGAAATAAAGTGGACGTCATCAGATTATGCCTGATCTCCACATGGAATCTTCAGTTATATCATCAAAACTTTTGACTTGTTTGAGTCCGTTTTAATGAGACTTTCTCTTACTTGTAACCAAAACCAACTAAACTGGTACAGAGAGGAATTTTGTGGGTTTCATATCACTGTGCATTCACTGGGGTATGTTATATGATTTTTATTCAGTTTGAACCAACACATGCTCTTTTCATTTAAATCAGTTCAAGAATTTCTATGGTTCAATGGTACATATATCAGACAAGTCAGGGTTCTGTATCTGATGACAAACCTGGCTCCTCGTTAACCTGGAAAGATAACTCTGAGATGAACACGCTGGAGCTGCCAGACCGGTTCTCCTTCCTGAGTTCCACCCTGAAAAAGGGCTGTGAGCTGGCGGAGTCACAGGATCAGCAAAGACAGAAGCACAAGTGCCTGAGATCTCAACAGTCCTCCCGTTGAAGGGGTCCAGGTGCCAGGCAGGTGTCAGAGATGAGAAGATGACACCTAAAGATCTCTCTTAAGGTGTCTTCTCCTGTCCAGGTCCACAGGAGAAGGGGTACAATGCATTGTGGTGTGGAAGCCTCACAGCAGCAGAATTGTTCACAATTCTCCTCGGCCTAGAAGACCTCTCCTGCCAGGTGTAGCTGTCCGTCATGGAGCAGTTGTCCTGGAGAGGGAGCGTGGAGTCAGAGCCGTTGAGCACAAAACCTGAACAACTGTTGGGCAGGGCAGGCTCAACACAGGAATCAGGACATACAGAGCTGCAAGCGGATGTGGAGGGAAGGGCAGCTCTAGAAGACAGATAGGGGTTAAGCACTAGCTAAGCATTGCTATGTTGGTATTTTAAGGAGCCCTGGTACCATAGTGCAATACAAGCTGGGCTGCTAACTGAAAGGTCAGCAATTTGAATCTACCATTTGTTCTGCAGGAGAAAGATGAGGCTTTCTGCTCCTGTAAAGATTTATAACCTCAGAAACCCTATACTGCTATTTTGAAGCCTTTCCAATCAGAAGAGCACCAAGAGAGCATTGGAAGGGTTGGGGAGCAAGAGCAGGTCACAAGGTCAAAGGGGAGAAGGTAGAAGTATTATGAGGGAGTGATGTGATGATGGTGGTGATGATGGTGGAGATGGTAGCAGTTATGGTGGTGATGATGATGATGCTGGTGGTAATGATGGTGGTAGCAGTGATGATGGTGGTGATGATGATGGTGGTGGTAATGATGATGGTGGTGATGATGATGATGGTGGTGGTAATGGTGATGGTGGTGATGATGATGATGGTGGTAATGATGTTGGTGGTGGTGGTAATGGTGATGGTGGTGGTGGTAATGGTGATG
>NW_006408622.1:10939148-10939670 GCF_000296735.1 Chrysochloris asiatica
GTGATGATGATGATGGTGGTAATGATGTTGGTGGTGGTGGTAATGGTGATGGTGGTGGTGGTAATGGTGATGGTGGTGATGATGATGATGGTGGTGGTAATGGTAGTGGTAGCAGTGATGATGGTGATGATGATGATGGTGGTGGTGGTAATGGTGATGGTGGTGATGATGATGATGGTGGTGGTAATGATGGTGGTGGTGGTAATGGTGATGGTGGTGGTGGTAATGGTAATGGTGATGGTGGTGATGATGGTGGTGGTAATGGTGGTGGTAGCAGTGATGATGGTGATGATGATGATGGTGGTGGTAATGATGGTGGTAGCAGTGATGATGGTGGTAATGGTGATGGTGGTGGTGGTAATGGTGATGGTGGTGGTGGTAATGGTGATGGTGGTGATGATGATGATGGTGGTGGTGATGGTGATGATGGTGGTGGTAATGGTGATGGTGGTGATGATGATGATGGTGGTGGTGATGATGATGATGGTGGTGGTAATGGTGATGGTGGTGATGATGATGATG
>NW_006408622.1:10939918-10962744 GCF_000296735.1 Chrysochloris asiatica
TGATGGTGGTAATGGTGATGGTAGTAATGGTGATGGTGGTGGTGGTGATGATGATGATGGTGGTGGTAATGGTGATGGTGGTGATGATGATGATGGTGGTGGTAATGGTGGTGATGATGATGATGGTGGTGGTAATGATGGTGGTGGTGGTGATGATGATGATGATGATGGAGATCGTGATGATGCTTATTGCTGTTTGTTGTCAAGTGCCATCCAGTCTGTTCTGACGCATACCGACCCTGTATAGGATTTCTGAGAAGCAGTTGATAAGCTTGAACTGCCAACCTTGCGGTTCAAACTGACCTTGCAGTCCAGCGCATTAACCCGCAGCACCACACCAGGACTCCAATGATGCTAATGGTGATGGTTTAACCTAACATTCCTGAGCCCTGTGTTATTGGTACTTTTCTCTCACGCATTCATTGACGAATGCTAAGTTAGCCAGAAACTGTAAAAGTCATCATTATTTTATCAATAAAAATAACTACAGTTCTCGAATAGTTATTAGGAGTTTATTTTTTTACACGGCACCTTCTTTATAACATTGTTTTTATTGTTAAGTGACATCGAGTCAGTTCTGACTCATAGTTACAGGGTTTTCAATGATCAGCTGATGGGCTTGAACCACTGACCTTGTGGTTTGCAGTACAGTGCTAACATATTGTTGTTGTTAAGTGCCGTCAAGTCAATTCTGACCCATAGCGACCCTGCATAGGGTTTCCAAGGAGCAGCTGGTGAGCTTGAACCACCAACCTTGCAGTTTCAAAAAACTTTGCAGTCTGACACATTAGCCCACAGCACCACAGTGCTAACATAAGGACTTTCTATTTATGAAATCAGGATTTGAATTACCACCTTGCTTTCTTAGATGAGAAAACTGAGGTCCAGAGAGATTACATGACTTTCCCAAGAAAATCACATCTACTGAGTGATGGATTTGGGGTTTGAAAGGCCATTGAGCCCCACTGACTGCACATTCCCTTTGGAAAGAATCATCTAGGCAAGCTGGAGGATGTTTCCATGCAAGTGGGAAACATCCCCACATTCCCCTGGCCTTCACAGGCTCACTTCAGTCATTTACCTGCCTGGCCCCAGTAGCATCTGGGTTTATAAATTCTGGGACAGCAGCAAAATACTGTTGGTGGTGTGGGAATTACACATCCTTCAAGATCCTGAAGCGCAAAAAGAGATGAAGGTCAACACACATGAAGTTGGAAAAGGGAAAAAGTCAGTCCAAGTGCTGAGCGAAAGAGCTTATGCATTATCTCAAAGGCAGCAGGGAGCCATACATCATGTACCCTGCTGACTCTCCGAGTGACCTTGCACATGTTTCTTACCTTCACTGTGCCTCAATTTCCTCATCTCTAAAATGGGAAGAATAATAGTGCTTTCCTCGGTGGAGCTAATGAGTCACTGACAGCTCATTCAATGTCCATGTGCTTCCCCCACTTTACATTACCCCTTGCACATAGACAGGCCCATGAGTGGTCCTGGCCCCAGAGCAGTGAGCAGAAATAACATGTGTGTGCTATTTACAAGAGCCGGGGTGTGCATGTTACTATAGGGCAATCATAATCTAGAGGTATTGAGGCCTTGAATGGTGCCCTGGAGAATACTGTGGGATTTGTAGGAGAGAAAAAGAACCTTGGGTCGTGTTGGGCCTGGAGATTTGGGGTTAGTTTATTACTGCTGCACAACTCAGACTCTTCTGCCTGATTCCTTATTATTGAAAGGTTGTAAGCAGGTGCAGAGCTAGCAAGGAGCTCTGGTAGCGTAGTGGTTACAAATCGGGCTGTGAACCACAAGGTCAGCAGTTCGAAACTACCAGCTGCTCCGTGGGAGAAAGATGAGGCTTTCTGCTCCCGTAAAGATTTACAGCCTCGGAAACACTGTACAGGGTAGCTATGAGTCAAAACCTACTCCACAGCACATAACAACAACAACAACAACAGAGCTAGCAAGGAGGGGTGCAGTGGATCAAGTTTGATAGTATTACCTTGGATGACATTTTGGAGGTGGTATTGGGATCAGACCGAAAGAGACCTCCCTAGAAAGACCCACTCCTCACAGGCCATCAGGAGCTGCACAGAGAGGCCCTATTGCTGGCATTCTTGGCTATATCTTCCTAGTACTGCACAGTCTTCTGGGAGCCCTCTGTGGTACAGACATCATTGATGCAGTTCTCTGTGTGTGGATCTGAGTCCCAGTGACCTCGATACAGGTCCATCACAGGTAACTATCAATTCACAGACACTGCCTGCTTCCCCTACGATCCACTCTCCACATGGCAGCCAAATCCTCTCCCTCCCATGCTCAAAACCCTCCTATGGCTCTCTCATGCTCTCAGGTTAAATTCAAGCTCCTACTCATGACTTGCAAGGAGCTCTGATAGCGTAGCGGTTACGAATCAGGCTGCTAACCTCAAGGTCGGCAGTTTGAAACTACAGAGGTTCCATGGGAGAAAGATGAGACGTTCTGCTCCCGTAAAGATTTACAGCCTCGGAAACCCTATGCAGAGTCACTGAGTCGGAACCGACTCCACAGTACTTAACAACAACAACTCATGACTTGCACAGTTGTACAAAACTGGCTGCTATCACCTCTTGTTTCTCCTCTTCTCTCACTCAACCCTTACTCACTTGCTAACTCAGTTCCAGCTACATGGGTACCATGTTGTTGGTTCCGCACACCACGCACCATTCTAGCCTTTGTGTCCTTGCATGCAGCGGCTGTTCCCAGTATCTGGGTAGTCTTTCCTCATGTGTCTACATGACTTCCTCTCTCATCTTCTTCATATCTCAGCCTTCTTGCTCTCCTTCTCCGAAAGGATAACACTCTCTCACTGCACTCTCCTGCAAAACAAACTTTATTACCATCTGGCAAACAGACGATAGATTTACTTATGTATTGGTTCATTGTTCTTCTCCCAGGAGTTTTTTTTTTTTTTAGGTTTGAACTTAGAGAACTCATATTCTGCCAAGAGCAATAAACAAACGACAAATGGGGGGGAAAAAATCATTTCAGATACTGACAAACACAGTGAATGAAGAAAAATCACCTGGGGATTCTCTTAGAGAGGAATTGGGAGGAGTGGCTACTTTCACAAAGATGGCCAGAGTGGACTACTCAGAAGAGGTGGCATTGGAAATAAGACTTGAAGGGTGAGATGGTACCTGTTACCCGAGGATTTCAAGGATGAATGTTCCAGGAGGAAGAAATCGCCAGAGCAAAGACTCTGAGAAGGGAGCCTGCCAAGGGTGTTGGAGGGACAATGGGAAGTCAGTCAGTGCATTGGAGCAAAGTGAGTAAGAGAGACATTGGGTAAATGAATAAATTCATTAGTAAGAATCTCACAAAGTGGGTTCTTATGAGGTGGAAGTTACTAAATAGGTCTCAGATTTCCAATTTTCCTTGGCTGCCCTGCCAATTCATTATCTCTGACACTGACCAACTTCTCCTCCCTCAGCCCTGCTCCTTCCCACTTTGGGTTTGGTATTTCCCTGAAGTTTCTCACAGAGCTCCCAAGCTGCATTTACAGTTCAGTGGTTTTTTTACTGGGACACAACTCAGAGACAACTGAGACTAGAATAGGTCCTCTCAACAGCACCACAAACTTGGAAGTAACAATTCTAGATACAGGATGCAGCTTGCCAACCAGGGACAGTTTTCAGCCAGGAAAGCTCTCTCAGCGGCTCTCAGCTGCTAGCAGCCTTCTCTGCCTTTGGTCTCCCACCATCAGCCTCTGTGCTGCTAACTGTGCTGTTAAGCTGTTAGTCAGTGTAGGAGCAGGCTTCTTCAGGGGCAGCTGGCTCTGCCACGAGGCCCCTTCCCAGCCTCTTGTTGCTGGCTCTCTGCCACTGGGCCCCCTGCCATCTTCAGATGCCCGTATTACAACTCTTTTAGAAGGCTCCCCTCACAAGTAGCCCAGGTCCAAACTGCTCTGCTCCAGGCTCCTCTTGGTCTTGAGGTTCTCACCTGGCCTCTCCCTAAACCCACACAACCAGGTTGGCCATTATATAAACAAACTCCTTGTCAATTTCCAGGCATGGCCCTCCCAGCAGGACCATGAACTGACCAATCTCCTCAGTGGACCACAAGTCACTCAGTCCTGTGGGTGGTTTCACACCTCTCCAACTAGCGAACCAAGCAATGCCTGCAAGGTGAGTGAAATAGACCAGTCACAGGGCAGATGGTGGTCCAGCCAATCATTTATTGGCAGGAAGGCCATCTATAAGAGAAACACATTGCACTGCAGTGGGAGTTGAGGACAGAGACCACAGTAGGGGCTCTGTTTTTACCCTGAGTGAGATGGGACCCAAGAAGGGCTTCAGGATGTGTCCTGACCTAGGGTTTTAATGATTGCATCTTTATTCTGCCTGGCATGGGAGTCACTTGTAAAAAGCTGGTTTGACTCCGCAGATATGTTTTCATTGTTTGCCATATACTTTTATTTTCTCCTCAACAAAGTTTTGTTGTTTTCACTCGGATGAGACAGAGAAGCAGGAGAGCACTGCCTCATTAAATGAAACAAAGATCCAGGAACCTGGGGTGGTAGGCAATAAATACCATGGAGAGAGAAAGGTTAAGAAGAATGAGGGCTCTGAAAAGGACCTTAGTTTCCAGTCTCTCCCTCACTCCCCACATCCAGTGAGTCATTTGGTGTTGATTCTACCTCCATACTATTTCTCACACCCACCTTCTCCTTCCATTTCTTCTGCTACAGCCTCCAAGCAGCCATGGCCACTCTTACAAGGACTCCTCTCTGCTCCCTGTTACCAACCTGGCCCCTCCAGGCTGGAAGGTGTTTGGTCCATTCTCCTGTCCTCCCCATTATCAGACTTCCTGTCTTTAGAAAACACCTCTGCTTATTTGAAACATTAAATAACGTTTTAGTATGGAAACGTTTGCTTGGCTTTTTACAGCTGTGGTCTCATGTAATGCTTGTTCTTTTGTGATTGGCTGTATTTACCATGCACGTTTTTTGGGGTTTTTTTTTGCAGAAAATCCAAGTTTTTATTAATTCACAAAGAGGTTGTTATTAATGGTAGAGAGTAAACCAGTTTTAAAAGGAGATGTCCATGAGAAAAAAGGGAAGAAAACTTTGGAAATTGCCACCAGCAAATCTAACACCAAGAGAGGTGTTGTTGTTGTTGTGTGTTGCTGAGTCGGTTCCAACTCATAGTGACCATGTATAGGGTTTCCAAGGAGCAACTGATGAGTTTGAACCACTACCCTGCAGGTCAAGGAGCTCTGGGAACGTAGTGGTTACGAGTCCGGACTGCTAATCTCAAGATCAACAGTTCGAAACTACCAGCTGTTCTTCAGGAGAAAGATGAGGCTTCCTGCTCCTATAAAAGGTTTACAGCCTGAGGAAACCCAAACAGGGTCACTATTAGTCAGAACCAGCTCCCCTGCACACAACCACCACCACCACTTAAGGTCAAACGGACCTTAAGATCACGTACTTATCCTATGGCGCCACACCAGGACTCCTTAAGAGGTTTCATTATAGCAACCTATAATGAAAATGAAGTCTTATTTTCTAGTTCCTTGTGTGGCCAGTGTGTCAGCTTCTTCATCACCTTCGATGTCTCAATGGCAGGGAACATCCTTCCACTGAATAGCCATGTCTTGGGAAGCTCCGTCAATCTTTTCAAAATCATTTCTGTTGACAACATCTCTTCTAGAGGCTGTTTTCCACCCATTGTGTTTCCAGTGACCAATCTGTTCTGTCGTATCCTTAGTGACAAACTTGCTATCAGTTTCAATGGTGAGTTTATTTATACTTTGGCTCTTTGCTTATTCAATTGCTTTGTTGGTTGCCCTAAGTTCTGCCGTTTAGTTTGTCTGTCTTCCAGAAACCCTCTCTTTTACATTTAGTGGGTGGTTAGGTCCCCAGTAAACTCCATACCCAAATGTGCACCCCTTCTCCCACTATTTCTGTAGCTACCATCAATGTAAGCAGCTGGAATGTGTTTTCCTCCTGCGCCAAAGTGCTGTCAGCTTCCTCCCTTGGAATTCATGTCAGACTTTCCCACTAGGATTAACCAAGGACGTCCTCGGTCCCTGCAGTCTACTTAGATTTACCATGCCCTTTGATACCCTTACAAATGGCAGGCGTTGCCCTAGGCAATTTACACATTTTCTGGTATGGCACTGTGGGATCAGCACTGAACTGCCAACCACAAGTTCAGCAGTTCAAACCCACCAACTGACCATTGAAAACTCTATACAGGGTTGCTGTGAGTCAGAACCGACTCAACAGCACTTAACATATATCCACCTGCTGGGCCCATGTGGTATCCCAGAGCTCCTGGTTCCTGACCTCTAGTCAGATCGTGAAGGAGGTATGGTGTGCCTACCATGTTTAAGCCTAGGTTTCCGGCTGGGCCATGAAGCTTGTGTTGTATCTTGCCACACGTATATAGGTGCGGGGGGAGGGGGTGGGGGAAGGTCTCCCTAGAGCCACAGTATGTCCCATAGTGCATGGGATGACAACCACAAACACCCCCGGGTAGGTGGCCCAGTTCAAGGTGAAACTGGAGTGGGTGCCCAAGCCCACAGCACCTACACATCTGGTCACAGCTGGCTATATGGGTAGCACCCCAGCATTTATGGGGCTACAGCAACTCTGTAAGTGACAGCCACAAGAGTGGGGCACAACTGTGCTCACCTCCAGAGCAAAGCCCCCAGAACAGAAGCAGGCTGCCATGCACTGGCTACTGCAGAGTGCTGAGGAATTAAGGTTGGCACAGGTGGCTGGGCAGAAGTTATAATAGATGTTGACTGAGCATGCCACACCTAGGATTAGAGATGGATGGTTGTGGGGCAGGGAGGGATGGATTACCATCCTGAATAATTTGTTCCATAATAGTATCTGTCCAACAAGGGTGTTTTAAAGCATCAATCAGTTAACTCTTTATAGGCTCGTGGGGTCAAACTGCTGACCTTTCGGCTAGTGTCCAGTGTTATCCTACAGCATCACACAGGACTCCAAGACTGGGACCATGGTGCAGACTTTATCTCTTGCTGTTAGAGACGGGGGAGTAGGCAGGGTGGGAATAGAGGGGACAGGGAGGACACAGTCCAGATTCAAGCTCCTACTCATGACTTGCTCTGTTGGACATAAAGCCTCATCTTTCTCTTTTAGAACAGCTGGTAGGTTTGAAATGCTGACCTTGTAGTTTGCAGCCCGATTCATAACCACTACGCTACCATACTTACTAACCTCTTCATCAGAGAGATTAGATTTCATTGTCAATGAGAATTTAAGCCTTGTTTGTGTTCATATTGTATATGTGTTTGTCATTCATTTCCACCTAAGGAGAGTGACTAATAGTTTTTCATATAAGACAACAATATAGCATCCATTGCAAAGAATATCATAATTACAAGAGGTGAGTCAATTTAAAGGAAACTGTGAAAAAAATAATATTAAAAACGGAAATTTGCCAACTACCTACCATGTGCCACAGTGTAAAGTGTTTTTGCCTGGATAACTACATGGTTTTCAAGGCTTCAAACAGTTCAGCCCAGTTCAGTCATGGCCAGCAGAGCGGTATCAAAAGGACCCCAATTTTTAAATGTAGGTGAATCACACCCCTAACTGGAAAAGGAAAAATTATGCATTGAAACTTGCTAAAAACTCAATGTCCCTCTTAGAAAGCAGTAGCAATGGTCACATTAGAGAGTGACTCAATGTCTTGATTGGCAAAATAGAAAACAGTGGTGCCCTAATCAAAGATGGCGGCCAACCATTGTTTGATAGTGACTAAATGTCTTGTTGGCAAAATAGAAAAACAGTGGTGCCCTAATCAAAGATGGCGGCCAACCATTGTTTGATAGTGACTAAATGTCTTGTTGGCAAAATAGAAAAACAGTGGTGCCCTAATCAAAGATGGCGGCCAACCAGGCCCCTCTTTGTGTGTAGCTCTCCCCAGTTCTGGCAGTAATCCAGTCTCCTACATTAGGCTCATGCAAAGGCTCAGGCCCCTCTTCTGAGACTCCCATTCCAGGAGTTCAGCCGATAATTTTCCCATTTTGGTTAAAGTTCCAGAGCACACAAGTTCAAAAATTCAGGTCTGTTCTGATTTTGCCTTATCCGTCATAACTGAACCAGTTTGAGCCCAGATGGTTTGTTATAAAATACCATGACAACTGAAAATTTGTATCCTAATGCACAGTTGGAGTCCTAGTGTGGCGCCATGGGTTAATGGGGTCAGACTGCAAAGTCATTTGAACTTCAAGGTCGGTGGTTTAAGCTCACCAACTACTCCTTGGAAACCCTATAAGGGGTCGCTATGGGTAGTAATCAACTTGACAGCACTTAACAACAATGCACAGTTAGGAGCCCTGGTGGTGCAATGGGAAGTGTTCAGTTACTGACCAAAAGGTCCCATGGTTCAAAGTCACTAGCAGCTCCACGGGAGAAAAGATCTAGCAATCTGTTCTCATAAAGATACAGTCTAGGAAACGCTACAGGGCAGTTCCGCTTTATCCCACAGGGTCATTGTGAGCTGAAATTGACTCAGTGGTACTCAGCAACAATGCACGATTAACACAACTCTGGATCAGGTTCTCAGCAGTGGGATGCGGGATTAGAAAGGGGCTAAGGGGTGCCCTGATGCTGGTTTGAGGTTTGGGTCACCCTGACAAACAGGGCTTGGGGATCCCTGAGGAGGCAAAGTTCCAGTCAGCTGAGGATGGTGGCATCCTAGCTGGCCACAAGGGGAGGCCCCTGTCAGTACTGGAGGTGGCAAGGGTGAGGGGTCAGAGGCTGGCTTGCTACACAGGCAGATGGATGATGCTGCTCAGGACGCAGAGCTCAGCCAAGTCCTCCATATGATGTAACAAGGCAGCATGTGCTTGCCTATACCATATGGGCAGAGGTTGAAGACACAGCCTGTATAGGGCACAGGGTCTTTGTGCCAGGGGCACTTAGTAAAGGGTTCCCCAGAACTCCTAAGAGCTGCTCCACCTAAAGTCTGTCTTGGCAGCTGAGGCATCATGGAGACACTTCCAAACCTTACCTCCCACCTCCTCACCTGACCACTCCCTCCCAGCCACCCTCCTCCTCTCCCTACCAGGCTCTCTCTTCCTGCCTCTGAGCTCTTGGTGCAGTTGTGGACACGTTTATTAACCTCCACCCATTGGAACAAATAGCTTTCATATTGTCACTCAGCATGGAAGATGCATTCTGGAGTCAGCCTGGTTGGCTTCAAGCCCAGCTCTGCCACTCGTGCTGTCCAGCTCAGTAGCCACTAGCTGTGTGGCACTGAGCACTGGAAATTTGTTTAGTATGACTGAGTACCTAAAATGTAAATTTCCTTTAATTTCAATTAATTTGCATTTAAATAGCCACATGTCGTTAGTGGTTGCTGTATTGAACAGCACAGTACTAAAGGCTTTGAGGGAGAAAAGTATTTGCTACCTCTTCTTTGAGAGTCTCCCACATTGAAGGCAAGAAATCTGCCACCAAATCACCACTGTCTTCTATACATACATACACACATCCACTGCCTTTCAAGTCACTTTTGGCTTATAGAGACCCTATAGGTAGAACTGCTCCCTAGGGTTTCCAAGACTGCAAAGCTTTATGGGAACAGATAGCCTCATCTTTCTCCCAAGGAGTGGCTACTGGATTCAAACTGCTGGCCTTTTGGTTAGCAGTCCAACATTTATCCCACTGTGCCATTAAAGCTCCTTCTATACATGTATGTTGTGGGTGTCAAGTGCTGTCGAGTCGGTTCTGACACGCAGGCACACAATAAAGGTCCAAAATTGATTAGCCATTGCTATTAATAGCATTAAAATGCATAGCCAGGCATGGGCAGAAAGTAAATAGCCAATACATTTTAAGTGCTATCGTTATTATTTTTAGTATGGGATTTGGCATGTGGTCAGGATTTAGGTCATTGTCATTAAACAACAACAGCAATAATAAAGCATTTAGCTCCATCTTGCACTTATTAACGCTAAATCCTGTTAGTCATTGTGATTACTGTATTCATTGCATGCAAGGTCGGGGCGGTTCAAATCCACAAGCTGCTTCTTGAAAAGCTTATACAGAGTCACCATGAGTCGGAACCTACTTGACGGCACTTGACAACAACAGAGTCCTGGTGTAGTGCTGCAGGATAATGGACTGAACCGCAAGGTCAGTTAGAACTGCAGGTGGCAGTTCAAACCCACCAGCCACTCCTTGGAAACCCTATACAAGGTTGTGAGTTGGAACCCATTCAACAGCACTTAATAACAATAAGGAAAATATGGTTATTATAATATGAAGAAAAGCAGGCATCACTTAGAACACAGTGCTATATGGGGCAGTCCTACGCTATCTTATAGGGTTGCTATGAATTAGAACTGACTGACTGGCAAACAGAGGAGCTCTGGTAGCCTAGAGGTTGTGAATCGGGTTGCTAACCTCAAGGTTGGCAGTTTGAAACTACCAGTGGTTCTGTGGGAGAAAGATGAGGCTTTTTGCTCCCGTAAAGATTTGCAGCCTCGGAAACTCTGTGCAGACTCACTGAGTCGGAACCGGCTCCACAGTACTTAACAACAACAACAATATACAATTAGTACAACTCTGGATCAAGTGCCTGGAAGTGGGATTAGAAAGGGGCTGAGGGGAGCACATGGAATATGCTTAATAAATATTAGTAGTATTAGTGGAATTATCCTAAATAAAGAGCCCAGTACAGAAGCCAGCAGCAACCATCTGGTAGTGGTGGTAGTTATGTGCTGTGGAGTCAGTTCCAACTCATAGTAACCCTGTATAGGGTTTCTGAGGCTGTAAATCTTTACAAGAGCAGAAAGCCTCAGCTTTCTCCTGTGGAACAGCTGGTAGTTTCAAACTGCTGACCTTGAGGTTATCAGCCTGACTCATAACCACTACACTACCAGAGCTCCCTAGCAACCATCTGCACCTGTTGAATATGGCTTTCCTGGACTGGAGGCTTCATCTCATGGACTTTGCACTGTTGTCAGGAAGGAGCAGTCTCTGGAAAAGGACATTGTCTTAGGGAAGGTTTTCTAGAGAAGCAAAACCAGTGAAACATAAACATGTATATATAAAGAGAAGTTTAAGGAGCTCTGGTACTATAGTGGTTGTGAGTTGGGTTACTAACCTCAGGGTCAGCAGTTCAAAACTACCAGCTGTTCTGAGGGAGAGAGATGAGGCTTTCTGCTCCCATAAAGGTTTATGGTCTCAAAAACCCTATGCAGGGTCACTATGAGTTGGAACCAACTCCCCAGCACATCTCCACCACCAAAGAGAAGTTCATTATCTTACAATTGTAAAGTCCCAGGTTCCCAGCAAAAGAGAGAGAGTTCCTCCTGCAAGTCCATTATATTGGGAGCAGGCCACACCCCCAAGGAAGTATTCCTTCAATTGATTGCCTGCTCATAGCCGCTCATCATAGCGTTAATCATACCTACATTAGGTTTCATCACCAGGGGAATAAGCGCATCCCAGCTGTTAAACCTCTGGAAATCCTGGCCTTGTCAAATTGACATAAAACCCTAACCATTAGACATCATGCTTGGTTAAAGGAGAGGGTCAGGTAAAAGAGGAAGAACCCCAGCAAGATGGAATGAGAGTGGCTGCAACAGTGGGCTCGTGCATAACAGTGGTGAGAATAGTGCAGGATTCAACCGTATTCTGTTGGACATAGGGCACTGAATTGGAACCCACTGGGCAGCATCTCACAACATCAACAGATTGGGGGCCCATTCTTGGCAGTTTTGGTGGGTCCCTGACCCCCAAGATGGGCCAACTCCCAACTCACCTGACCAGACTGGCCCCCAGGTATGCAGTTGCACAACCTGCACACCATCACAGACACAGCCTTTGGTGCAAAGAGGTGCAACTGGGCTGGGATGGAGAGTCCCACCCGGCGGGGACCCAGGCAGAGCTGGTAGGGCTGTATTTGGGGCAGATTGAAGCTGAGCTGAGTGGAGAACATGGAAAACACACCAGGCTTAGGGAGCTCAGGGACTGCATGCTTGCTGCTTCAGCTCCCCCCTTGAATGCCTCAAAATTTGGCAGTTTCTCTGTCCCAGCTGCAGGACTGTGATGCTCCATCTCTCTAGGGCTCAGTCCCCAATCTCTAAAATGGGACTTTTTTATACCTGCCTCATAGACTTGATCTGAAAGTTGTTGTTGTTAAGTGCTGTTGAATCCTTTCCAATTCATAGCAATCCTGTAATGGATTTCTGAGGAGTTGTTGTTGTTGTTAAGTGCCATCGAGTTGGTTCCAACTCATAGCGACCTGCATAGGGTTTCTGAGGAGCAGTTGGTGAGTTTGAACCATTGACATTGAGGTTCAAACCAACATTTCAGTCTGGTGTATTATCCTACAGTGCCACACCAGGACTCTGAGGAGTTAGGCAAGTTAAAATACATTAAGTAACTGGAATAGCACCTGGATGAGTGTGACCTATGATTGCCAAAACAGCCTCTAGTCTGCCTACTTCTCACATTCCATGAACACTGCTCAACTCCCTTCCCCTACTCCAAAGTCTGCTAGGGTTCCCTACTGCCTGGGTGTCAGAGATTCACATCAATGAGAACGGGGCATGGTTTTAGGGGTATCCTGAACACCAGGATGGCCTGTGGGGCTTTTGGTAACTTCCTGATTGAGTAAAGTGTAGAACATCCCTTATGCTAGAACCATTTAGGAACCTCAGGTACCCAAGCAGTAGAAAGTCAGCAAACATTTTGGAATGAAGGAAGAGAGCAGGATGTTATTAAGACATTGAGGAAGATTGTAATATGAACGACATTTCCAATATCAAGGAACTGTTGTTCATTTTATTAGATGTGAGAAAAGCACAGCAGTTAGGTTTTGTTTTTGTTTTTTAAGCCCCAATCTATTAGAGAATCACGCTGAAGTATTTACAGGTCTACAGGAGTCCTGGTGTGGCGCTGTGGGTTAATACACTGGACTGCAAAGTCGGTTTGAACTGCAAGGTTGGTGGTTCAAGCTCACCAATCATTCCTTGTTGCTGTTGTTGTTGAGTGCCATTGAGTCGGTTCTGACCCATAGCAACCCTGTATAGGGTTTCCAAGGAGCAGATGGTGAGCTTGAACTGCCAACTTTGCAGTTTAAACGGCTTTGCAGTCTGGTGCATTACCCCACAGTGAAGCCCTAGGTAGGGTCACTATGGGTTGGAAATGACTCGACAGCACTTAACAAAATGAGTCCAGCTCAGTGTCTGTTACCATCTGGCCTTGGATAAATTCCTAACCCCGCCCAACCATGACTCACCACAGAAGGAAGATTTCTTCCAGTGCCCATCAGTGATGTCCACACCCTGGCCAACTACAGCACATGCCTGCCTGCAGGGCCAAGCAGAGATCCAGTCACTGCCTGCAGCAAGACACAGGTTATTAGCACAGCTGGGCATATACAGATTTGGATTGATCTCACTGTGGCGGAGGACAAAGGGTCCCTCAGGATCCTTCAGGAAGCAGTGCCACCTCCTAGACCATACAATTTCCCCATTACAGACTGGACTGTCATTCCCACAAGCCTTGCTCTTCTCCAAGGTAATGTTAACTCAGCATCATCACTGAGGTCACCATTGAAGTGGGTGCAAAGCACACAGGTGTGATCCTTATCCTTATCTCACCTGGGGAAGGTGAGAGTGTTTGTGCTGAGCCGCAGGTCAGAGTCAGATGCTGCATGTGTAGAAGAGGCCATTCAAACTCACCATTCACTTATGGGGAAGACAGAGGTAAAACAAGGCTCAAAAGAGCAGGGATTGTATGTACTTGGGTCAGTATTGTTTGGCACATAGTTCAAAACCACCAGCCGCTCCATGAGAGAAAGATGAGGCTTTCTGCTCCCGTAGGATAAGAACTGGACCACAAGGTTGGTTTGAACTGCAAGGTTGGTGGCTCAAACTCACCAGCCACTCCTCAGAAACTCTATAAAGTTTAGTATGCGTCGGCACCAACTCGACAGCACTTAACAACAACAAAGATCTACACCTCAGAAATCCTGTTATACAGGGTCACTATGAGTCAGAATCCACTCAATGACAGTGAGTCTAGAGCATTGGGGTGGTGCTCCAATACATGAGAAAATATGGTAAAGTGAAGGAGTAAAAACAAGTTTTCTAGTGGATGCCTCTTGTTTTGTACTGCTCAGCATTCATCTCTCCTTCCTCTGTATTTCCCCAGGGGAAACTTCCCCTCCAATCTCTATGCCCACAGTTCACAGAAAGTTAACTCCACCCATAACTGCCAGCCAACCAACTAACCCAGAACTGGTCACATGACTCAAATGGACCAATGAGGGATTGCCCTGGGACTTCTCAGAAAGAGTGGTATTTGTCAAGTTGACAGCTATCTTTACCAACACAAAGGGAGGCATGTGCTGAAAATGAAACCACCATTGAAGAAAACAGACCCAGAAATGGAGAGAGATTCTTGATATGTTGTTTGAACACTTAGAAACAGCTATGCCTGAAACCAGGGACCTGTAGTTTTGTTTTTACATATATAAACCAATGAGTCCTCCCCTTCTGGCTTTTTTATTTTCCTTTTGTTGGTTTGAGAGGGGTTTGCTATTTTAAACTGAGTACAGAGGTGGCGGTGGTGTACCATGGATTTGGTTCTGACTCATAGCAACCCTATATAGGGGTTTCTGAGGCTGTAAATCTTTACAGGCGCAGAAAGCCTCACCTTTCTCCCATGGAACAGCTGGTAATTTTGAACTGCTGACCTTGAGGTTAGCAGCCCAACTCGTAACTATAGAAATATGGAAACATTAGAGGGAAGTCGGTTTTCTCCTTGGAGCTGTGGTTTTGGTGAAAGGCTGAGAGTCCTAAAACCTACATGTCTCCCCAAACTGTATGCTTACCTCTTCGATACCTGGGTCCCATTCACTTGGGTAGATACCTCTGAGATGAGCTGGACTGGACTACTGGACTTCTTGTTCTTTCCCAGTTCTTTCCTGAAGAAGGGTAATGCACTGAAGGAGCCACAGGATTTGGCCCAGTTGCCTGAGAACTCAACAGTCCTCCTGGAAGAACACAAGTCAGACAATGACATCAGTTCACTGTTCCAAGATCAAATCCTGGTGCCTGCTATGTCCCCAGGACCATAGCATAGGACACCTCAATGGATATATTTTTTTTGAAAGAATCAATGAACATATTGAAGCCCTTCTCTGTAGCATTGATTTGTTCAGCTTTGACTGAGCCCATTTCTAGCAACTAGGAACATAGCAGTGACTAAGACAAACAGCTGTCCCTGCCCTCATGGAGTGGACATTCTCAAAGTAAGTCTGCAAACTAAGCCTGCAAATCCAGATGCAGCCTCACCATCTGCTTTTATACAATTTGCAAGCTAAGAACAGATTTCACATTTTTAAGTGGTGAAAAAATAAATTCTATTTTTTGATACATAAAAATCATATAAAACTCACCATCCATAGATAAAATTTCAATATAACCAAGCCACACTCATTTGTGGAGTCCTGGTGTGGCGCTGTAGGATAAACACTAGACTGCTAACCTCAAGGTTCAAACCCGCCAGCCGTTCCTTAGAAACCCTACACAGGGTCGCTATGAGTCAGAACCAACTTGGTGGCACTTAACAATACCACCAACACTCGTTTATTTATAGCTTGTCTATGGCTACTTGTGTAAGGAGCTCGGCTGCGAACCTTAAGGTCAGCGGTTCGAAACTACCAGCCGCTCCGCGGGAGAAAGATGAGGCTTTCTACTCCAGTAAAGATTTACACCCTCGGAAACCCTGTACAGGGTCGCTATGGGTCGGACCCGACTCAAAAGCACTTAACAACATGGCTACTTGTGTACAACACAACCAAGCATTGAGTATTTGTGGCCAAGACGCTATGGCTCAGAAAGCCTGTAATACGTATTCTTTGACCCTTTACAGGAAAAGATTGATGACTGTCTTTTGGAGGTCAAGAGGTGGGGTGAGGAATGGACAATGGGCTGTATAATAAGAGTGGCCAAACCTTGTGACTGGTGTCTCCCTGAGGAGGTGACATTTGAGCTAAGGCCTAAATGATTGAAAGGAATCTTCCAGCCAGAGGAAACAGCAAATGCAAAGGGCCTGAGGTGGGATGAGTCTGGCATGTTCCAAGAGCAGCAGAGAGACCAGTGTGGCTGGAGCCAGCCAGCTGAGCTAGAGGGAGTGTGGGAGGAGGGGAGGACAGGAAGTGTTGAAGGAGGGAAGGGGCACCCTCTAAGGGAGTCTTAGGAGGAGATATGTGAAGCTCAAACTTCATTCCAAGAGCAATAGGGAGGTCATGGAGGGTCTAATCAGGAGTTCAGTCATATCTGACAACTTTTAAAGGCCTCATTCCTAGTACCAGACAGCCCCCTATGCATAGGGGTGGGAGCAGGGGAGAAGGGTCATAGACCTGGGAAAAGGTAGATATTGGAGGAGGGATTGTTGACGAGGCAGATGGTTGGTGGGGGTATCTCCCAGTCTCAGAAGTCATACAGGCAGACTGCAAAGTGGGGCCGGAATTATTCCGTTCAAAGACCATTTTGATTTGGGCATTTAAAGCCCTGGGGCTGGGAGGGGACCCTGTACACTTTCTGGGTCATTTTCCCAAGCTCCATCTGCCTGGAATGCTCCTCCACCGCCCACATAGCTCCCTCCATTGTCCTCTGAACTTTTGATCTAACTACATTCCCCTTCCACAACCTCTGAGCCCTCTGTGTAACCCTGCATGTCCCATCCCAGCACCCCAACAGATTGTCTCTGCCTTATTTTGCTGACACACTGCCTAATCGATGCATTCATTTACACCTTTTCTAGTGAACAGGAAAAGGTAAAAACATTCACTGCCCTCTCCGCTCAGGAGACAAGCTAATATGTTAATCAGGTTACTGAGTGGGACCAATCCTCTCCGCCCAGGAGTGAAGCTAGAATATTAATCAGGTTACTGAATGAAAACAATCTTCTGGTTTCCCTCCTGTCTTCAAACAGGTCTGCAACCTAACCCTGCCCCGATTCTGACCCCATATGTCTGCACTGCCCTGTATTCGGTGCTCAGAATCTGAAGAAGCTAGTGCCTCTGAGCCAGCCGGCTTAATAAAATCTGAAACTCTGTTTCACCTCTCAGAGAGGCCTCAGTTTCTTCAACGACAGATCAAGAGCTGCTGTGACACTCTCGAATCTAAAACTGCTGTTAACACTAGAATGACAGTTCCACAAGCGTTTTGATTGTCTACTTGTTTCATTGAGATATTCCTAAGCACATAAAACAGCGTCTGGTGTTGGCAGTTCAAACCCATCAGCCACTCCTTGGAAACCAACTTGATGGCACTTAACAACAACAACAGCAAACACCTAGAACAGTGTCTGGTCCTTTCTCCAAACCAAGACCCATTGCCATCTAGTCCATTTTGAATCATAGCCAACCTGTATGGGGCGCTAAATCTTTATGGGAGTAGCAAGCCTTATCTTTCTCCCACAGAGCAGCTGGTGGGTTTGAACTGCTGACCTTGTGGTTAGTATTAATCATCAACCTTGTGAGTTCAGTATTGGCCCCTGAGCTTGTCTCTGGCCTTGGAAGGAGAGTTGAGCCTGGCAGTACAGGATCTCAAGCCCCTTCATCACAAATCCCTTCTGTTGGCCTTTGGAACACGAAATGGGCTGCTTCTTGTGGACAAAGAGCAGCTTTGTTTGAAGGATGCAATTGTTCCTTCCTCCAAGAAGAAGGAATGGGGGCTGGGTAGATGGGAGTCACTGGGCTTAGAGACCTGGGAGCTGGTAGTTTTCAAGCCCTCAGGGTAAAGGTCCCACTCTTTGCCTGTCATTCAAGGTCACTGGGCCTCATCTCTGACCTCTGTCTGTGTCCCTCTCCTCCACACCCTCCCCTCGAGCTTAACTGTGCAACCTCCTATGCTTCCTTCAACTTCTTGCCTCTGGGCTTCTGAAAACATTATTACTTCCTCCCGGAATATTTGCTTCTCCTTGTTTACCTATCTGACTTTGACCTGCCATTCAAGTCTTAGTGCAGATGTTCTAAAGGCTCTGGGAATAGCCTTTCTGGGCTAAGTCAGTCACCTCTTCTGGATTCCTACACACCCCTGAGCTGGGTTCATCTGAGGCCCAATCCCTCTGGCTTGGGCTTCACCATCACCACCTTAACAACCCCGACCAGTTTTCCCCATCACGGCCCTTAGCACTCTAGGTTGTTGTTGTATAAGGTCTGGTCTGTCCACCACATTGGATTATGGACTCCATGAGGACAAAGTTCACGGTCATGTCTCCAACATGTCCAGTACCTGACCAGGCTCAGAGTGTTCCTTCCCCACCATTTCCTAGCTGTGTGACCTTGTTGTTGTTAAGTGCCACTGAGTCAGTTCTGACTCATAGCGACCCTGTGTAGGGTTTCTGAGGAGTGGTTGGTGAGTTTGAACTGCCGACTGTGTGGTTCAAACCGACCTTGAGGTCAAGTGCTTATCCTATGGTGCCACACCAGGACTTTGAGGAAGACTTTTCTTCTGTGCCTTAGTATCTGCTCTTCATCTGTGAAATGGTCATATTCACACTACAGGAATGGAAGAGGGGCTCAGGCCTTATCTCAGCTGGGAGATGGAGTGATTGATGTCTGGGAGCAGGGACAGGCTGGATCAGAGCCTTGGGAATCATTCTGTGAACCAAGGTCTGTCACCAACAGCTGATGTGAGTTGGAATAGAAATACATTTGTTTAGAAGAAAGGAAAAGTAAGTGTCCGGTCATGGGTGGGGCTCTTGTGGAGAGCCTGGATAGAAGAAAACCTGGATGAGATGCCAGGGGGAGTGGGGAAAATGGAGACGTGAAGAGGACCATGGAGCACTTTAGTGTTTAGGAAGGGAGCTGATGAGGAGGCACAACTGAAGAAGTGGGAAAGCAGAAGAGTGTGGAATTCTGGTGGGGGGTGGGGGGGAGTGGTTCACAGAGGAGGAAGAATCAGCTGTGTTAAGAGCCACTGATGGTGAAGCAGGGTGGGGACTTAGGACTGACCACTGAGTTTAGCAAGGTGGAGCTCACCAGGTGAGCTGAGTGGTTTTGGTGGTGGTATAAAGTTGAAGAGGGTCAAAAGCCTGTCCAGGGAGGGTTCAAAAGAGAATGAAAAAATGAGGAACTACAGGCAGTCTGTCAGACTACTGGTGTGGTGCTGTGGGCTAATGCGTCAGACTGTAAAGTTGTTTGAACTGCAAGATCGGTGGTTCAAGCTCACCAGCTGCTCCTTGGAAACCCTATACAGGGTGGCTATGGGTCAGAATCGACTCGATGGCACTTATCAACAACAGCACAGGCAGTCTGTCAGTTTTTCATACTGTGTGGATCATGACAAGCTATGGACAACATTGTGGAGAATGAGTATTCCAAAACACTTAATTGTGCTCATGAGGAACCTGTATGTAGACCAAGAGGCAGTTGTTCAAACAGAATAAGGGGACACCTAATGGTTTAAAATGGTGTGCACAAGGGTTGTATTCTTTCACCATACATATTCAATCTATACGCTGAGCAAATAATCCGAGAAGCTGGATTATAGGAAGAAGAACATGGGATCAGGATTGGAGGAAGACTCATTAACAACCTGCAATATGCAGATGATACACCTAGTTTGCTGAAAGTGAAAAGGACTTAAAATATTTACTGATGAAGATCAAATACCACAGCTTTTGGTATGATCTGATGTGAGCAGTCAGTCAATTGAAAAACCTATCAGTTCAAGGCCAATCCGTTTCCTTAGGGGTGTGGTCTGCATTCAATATATAAGAATGTTCTGGAAAAGATCACACTCTCTTGATTCTACATTCAATTCATCATCCTCTGATCTCTGGTTCTTAGGATATCTGATTTGCAGATTTGGGGATTTGATAGCTCCCATATTCCTGTGACTTACCTGTTTGACTTGCTGATTTTGGAATCTTCAGATCCTGCAGCTATGTGAGTCAGGAGATGTCTCTGGCCTGATGTCTGGCCAATGGCTATGGGACTTACCGACCTCCACAGTTGAATGAACTATTTCCTTGAATAAATCTTTCTCTCTCTTTCTTTCTCTCAAACAGACTAAGACAGTGTTTTGCTGCTATTCATAAGGTTTTCAGGAGCTAATTCCTAAGAAGTGAACTGTCTTTTCCTTCTTCCTAATCTGTTCTTGGTCTGGAAATTCTGATGAAACCTGTCCACCATGGGTGACCCTGCTGGTATTAGAAGCACCAGTAGCATAGTTTCCAGAATCACAGCAACATGCACGTCACCACAGTACAAACAACAGACAGATGTGGGGTAAAACAGCAAAGGACAGGAGAAGGGAAATAGGGTGAGTTCATTGATCAGATGGTTGGGTGAGGTCAACCACTTACTGGAATGAGTCAGGAAACTAGAGGGTGGAAGGAATAAAGATAGGAAGGACCCACCTGTCTGATGGGTAACTAAAGGCCTGCTGGGTAACTAATGCCCTGAGAGGCATTAGGAGGCCTGGAGCTATGACTGACAAGACTTCACAACCTGTGACCATCTGACTTCAGGCAAGTCACCAAGTGATTCATTATCTGTCCACCATTTATCTACCTGTCCATCTGTCTCCCTGTCTTCTCATCTGTCTCACCACCTAGTCTATCTTTCCCGATATCTTTCTGTTTTGTTTTTCATCAGTCTGACATTCTCTCTGTCCATATGCCCAGACATTCTATCTTCCTACCCATCTGTCTATCCATCTGCCTGATGGTCTGTCTGTCTGTCAGTCCTTGATAATGTGTCTGCTTGTCCATCTTTCTGCCTGTCTAGCTGCCTGTCTACTTGATTCTATGCCCACCAGTCTCTTGGATAGTCCATGTGACTACCTATCCATCATTGAAGGACCTTGCGCCTGATCAACGGAAAGGCATTGCAACTACCCCCAATTGGCACTGAATGGGGTCCTGCTTGAGCTTCTGGTCTCTGGAAAGCTTGGGTCTTTGTTACACCTGGAAACCACCCCTCCCCAATTCCACGTTTCAGGAATATCTCCATACCTCAGCCCAAATCTCCATACCCCCGCCCAATGTAAACTCACCAGAACTGTATCCAGACCACACAACCTTAAATACCCCAGTTTGTAAGAGAACAGACAGGCCCTTGGTCTCCTTTGGTGACTTAAGAGTACCCCCTCCCAGGTTTACTCTCAATAAACCTGCCTACTGTTGAAGCCAGGCCTCTCTCCTTCATCTCTTTCTTTCTTTTCCTTACAATCATATATATAGGAATTATGGGGTTGGTGGAGGATAGTCTGCTGAAGAATGAAAAAATCTATTTTGGAAGTATAGCCAGATTGCTTCTTGGAAGTGATGGTGAACAGATTTCATCTCTCATACTTTGGACATGTAAGAAAAATGGAATTGGAAGATAATGTAATTTTCATGAACGCTTGCAAGTCCTCTCATGCGTGTGTATATGTGTATATGTATCCATTTTGATTGATTTTGTTGTTGAGAACATAAGAAGCACTTCAGTAGTTACCACATGAACCTCATGTTGACTACTTTCCTTGAGTTGTGCAATCATTCTTTGTTTAAAAAATAAAAGTATTCTTTTTAATAAATTGATATATTGCAATGCTTTAATATGATAGCCCAATGCTATATTGCTGTGTTGTTATGTGCCATGGAGTCAGTTCCGACTCATAGCGACCCTGTGCGGGGTTTTCAAGGCTGTAAATCCTTACGGGAGCAGAAAGCCTCATCTTTCTCCTGTGGAACAGTTGGTAGTTTCAAACTGCTGCGTTCGCAGCCCGATTTGTAACCAGTACACTATCAGAGCTCCTTAATGCTATATTAACATAGCAAAAATGAAGATTCTTGGTCTTTTTTATACGAACACTATGAATGGCGCATTCAACGACGTAAGAAATTATCTTCAGGTTCATGAAGATTCCTTAAGCTGTTAACACCTTTCAAACAGTGAAGATGTATGTGTATTAACTGTGTAGACAGCGAGAGTCTTAACAATTCAGCTGCACTCTAAGCCATACTGCAGAGAAAGGCACACAATGGCAGTAGAGTTGTCTTGCTGAATAAAACAAGTCTTTTAAACATGAGTTAAAGAAAATACAATGCCAAAATTAGACTATCTTACAGAAAAGGAAGCATAGAATATACACAGATTAGAACCCTGAAGCAGTGACTGTGTTTCTACACATTTTGTGATAGAAACCGCCATGAATTCAGAGTCCTGTAGCTGTTTGTAGTGTTGAATCTCCTCATACACAGGGTGTATTCATGAACTAGAATTCCATTTGGTACAAATTCCGATGAAGGGTAACTTGCACTATTGCTAAGGGTCAAAGCAATAGTAGGCTGAATTTCAGGCATCGAGAGGAGGTTCTCCTTACCTCCAGGACCACCACTTTATTAACCCACAAGTCACATCCTTTCCAAATCTGATGCCACCTTTAGGGTTCACAATTTTTTTTTAGGGTTTACAAAAACAAAAAACAGGGACATTTAAAACACACAAGGGAAATGTAAAACTGATTATCTAATCTCCAAACCCTCACCCAAATCACAACAAGAAAACAGCGGCTTCTGACACTTTACCAACCCCCCAGGAGAAATGTTTCATTTTCTACAACAATAAAGAAGACTTGAGAATCCATCACAGCACACTTGTCCTAGTGACTGAGTTGTGGGGTGTTTTTTTTAATGTTTTATTGTGAATTATGTGATAGTTTCCATGGGAGAACATTAGCTTTACATTCATCCTATCGTATATCGTTTCATTGCCATGGTTACAATCCCCTTCATGCATCATCCACCAACCAAAAGGTATACCCTGTAAATCTGCTCCCCTGGT
>NW_006408622.1:10963637-10964137 GCF_000296735.1 Chrysochloris asiatica
GACTTGATAAGGTTTATCTAAAGCAAAAAAACATTTCTTTCCCAACCTCAGGTACAATTAGATTGCAAGGAACCTCATGTCCAATTGTATCTACTGATAGTTGTGCAAACATTCTTACCTCCTTTTCTGAATTGTTCCTCCCCTAGTAACACAAATTCACTCTCCTCTAAGGTTCTTATCTAATCTTTTCAGTTGCTGTTTCCAATTTGATTCTGTTTAGATAGTTCTTAAAAGAGCATCATGCTCAACACAGACATTCTTTACTGTGAAATCTAAACTATTGTGTAAAGAAGACTTCAGAGGACATTTTTGATTGATGGTTTAGAGATCATCCAAAGGCAATAGTTTCAGAACTTCATCCACTTTGTTTGGTTCATGGCAAAGGAGGCAGTTGTTCACAGAGGCAATTAGCCACACATTCTAAATCCTTCTTCTATTCCTAAATGATGTCCTCTGCCATTTCAAGTGTATAGAGACCAAATGTTGAGTCTTGGATGGCT
>NW_006408622.1:10968047-10969317 GCF_000296735.1 Chrysochloris asiatica
GAGCTGACTCAACGGCATTTAACAACAATAAGCTAACCATAAGGTCAGTGGTTCAAATCCACCAGCTACTCATAGGAAACCCTAAACAGGGTTACTATGAGTCAGATTCAACTCCATGGCACTGAACAACAAGGTAACCACAAGGTCAGTGGTGCAAACCCTCCAGCTGATCCTTGAAAACTCTAAACAAGGCCACTTTGAGGTGGAACTGGCTTGACAGCACTTAACAATTCACCCATTCATGCCTGGGTGGGGTCTCTCACCCTTCCCCCGCCTCAGGTGAGGTCTCTCAGCTTCATCCCCAGAATACCTCCGGTGTCTAGAGACAAGTGATTTCCTGGACACCTAGAGGATTCCTGGGAGGACAGTGTCAAGCCTGGTCAGGAGAGAGGGGCTGGGGTAGGGGACTCAGTAACCCCTCCTGAGATGTTCTAGTCACAGGTTCCGCTTTATCCCTCAGATGGGCCACCATGGGCAGATTGCACATTTCTCTAGAATGTGGTATTCCCACAGCCACTTCCTTCTGCTTGTATAAAGATTAAATAATTGCTTCTCTGTATGTGGTACACAAACCACCATATGGAAATCCCGGATGTTTACATAAGAATGATGAAGAAGTATTTGTTAGTATTTATGTTGTTGTTGTCAATTGTCTTCAAATAGGTTCAGACTCACCAAGATCCTGTCTGTATAGGGTTTCCAAGGAGCAGCTGGTGAGTTTGAACCACCAACCATGCAGTTCAAACTGACCTTTGGGTCCAATGCTTATCTAACAGCACCACACCAGGATTCAATTATTTTAGTAGTATACAGTTATGTAATATATTTGTTCTGATCTTACACATCACAAATGAGGCTGAGATATAAAAAGCAACGTCTGTTGGAATGCTCATTTGAACCCTGAGCCATTATGTGAGAAGTGCAAATGTCCCGAGACAACCATGCTGTGAAGTCCAAGTCACTTGCACAGACAATAAGTAGATACTATGGGTCAGTAAGGAGTCCTGGTGTGGTGTTGCAGGACAAGCACTGGACAGAAAGGTCAGCAGTTCAAACTCATCCTCAGAAACCCAATACAGGATCTCAATGAGTCAGAAACCACTCAACGACCCTTAACAACAGCAATAACAATGAGTAAGTGGGAGCGCTGGGAGCCTAATGGGTTAACTGCAGCATTGGCAGTTCAAATCCACCAGTAGCTCTACAAGAGAGAGATGAGGTTTTCTGCTCCTTAAAAGATGTACAGCCTTGGGAACCCTATACAGGGTCA